>NC_142944.1:39392598-39397598 GCF_046866305.1 Octopus bimaculoides | reverse complement strand
GCAACAACAAATATGCTGTCATCCAACACTTCCTTGCCGCTGTTATCCTCGTCTTTGTTGTTCCCACTTGCTTTTACGTCAGGATTAGTTTTTTTTAATCATCAACATGGAGGAACCACTCAATTATGTAATGCGTATTACGAAGAATTTTCTGTGTTGTATTACTGTACAAGATTTGACAAGGTATTGCTCTAACATTGTGCGAAGAGCAATAATGATTCCATTCCCACAGGTCTTGTGCCAAGCAAACTGTCACACTCAGAAACGTCATGGAACCGTGCCTGGCATTTCCGGACATTCAACTTCATTGTCTTCACAAATATCTTTTATAGAATCTGTCAGGAATTACTAGGAAGACTGTCCACACGTGTGATGTTCCGCAACCGTACCTCAACACCCTGAAGAATTTGATAGAACGATTTTAGATGCTGTGTCTGGACAGTAAGTTATAATAATAACTTAAGTAACATTGCTGATGTCCCTCAAGGCTGCATTCTTTCGTCCCTTCTATTCCTGCTAGCATTTAACTTTGTAATGAAGAAGGTAACCAATGAAAGAACTGCAAGATTATGATTGAAAGAAATAGAAAGGTTTTACAGCCTGGTCTTTGTGGTGACACCATATCGTTGACCGAAATGCTAAGTAGTCGAGAAGAACTAAGTGCTAGCTTAAATATCTAGAGCTGCAAGTTCAAAGAACAAGCAGGATAGTTCAGTCTGAGAATTAACTGTGAAAAGAGCAAGATAAGGCAGAATTTTTACCAATAACTCAACCTTCCATCTTAATCGGTATGCAGGCAGTGTACGACAAAATCAATTTCTCTCTCCTGTGCTGTAGTGATGGAAACAGAAAAGGATGTGTGCAGCAGAATTCCAGTGTAAACGCCAAATTTAGGCAACAATAAGCATCAGTATTGAAATGAAGGTTTGACTATGTGGTGCAGTGGTTCTGTATGGCAGTGACACACGGAAAATGTCAACAAAGGTTGCGAAGAATCTGGTCTCTTTCCACCAGCGATGTCTGTTGGCGTTTGAAGTTATCTAGTGAGCCAGAATTGGAAAAGGGAG
This sequence comes from Octopus bimaculoides, assembly GCF_046866305.1. Taxonomy (NCBI): domain Eukaryota; kingdom Metazoa; phylum Mollusca; class Cephalopoda; order Octopoda; family Octopodidae; genus Octopus; species Octopus bimaculoides. The sequence goes on along the minus strand of NC_142944.1, from coordinate 39,396,531 downwards.
AAATTCTTCATCCAAGGAAAATCTCAGCCTCTACGAAATATCATAGTGCTGCGTCAGTATCGGTTGGTGGTTAACGTTTTGGGCTTAGAAGACACTCAGCATGGCAAAACAGAGAATATACTCTAGAAAAAAAGAATGGGTTAAAGACACGGGACATTACAGAAACACCTGGAGTTTATGACGACCAAATACACGGGGGCGGGAAAAACGGTGGAAGATAAACTTCACTGTAGGAATCTTTCTACCTTATATGTCTCACAACGTGAAAGAGCCTATGTGCATTTACTGTTCGCGTGCGTGATTTCACTGTATGTCTCTCTATGTCTTTCTGTTTCCCTCCTCCCCTCTCCGTCTCTCTCTCTCTCTCTCTCTCTCTCTCTCTGTATATATGCGTGCATATATGTATGAAATGAAGTCCCAGCCAGTTTGGTCGGTATTGAGCCACTCCAAAAGTAGATACTCAGTAGTTATTCCGAGAAGTACGTTGAAATAGAAACCGTCCTCACCCCTCCCTCCATACACATCATTTCAATGTCTGTCCGCAACTATATTAGCACTTAAAGCAATTACCGAAAGCATAGAACAAGTTGCGAGGTAATGTTGAATGGTGAAATGACAAAGTGATTATGTGTGTGTGTGTGTGTGTGTGTGTGTGTCTACGCGCGCGTATATATAAAAAGTATGTGCGTGTGTGTGTGCATATGTGTATGTATGTGTGTATATGTCTATGTATATATATTTATATTTGTGTATATATGTATGCATGTATATTTATGTATATTTGTATACTTGTGTATACAAATATGTATGGACAGTTATGCATATATGTGTATATGTATATCCACGAAAATTTATATTATATATATTTATATATGTATATATATACATGATTATATATACATATATGTATATGCGTATGTATATATATATGTATGTATATGTAAGTATATATGTATGTATAAGTATATATGTGTGCGTATATATATATATAGGTATATGTGCATGTACGTGTAAGAATACATGTATATATATATATATTCATGTATGTGTATATATATATATATATATATATATGTGTGTGTGTGTGTGTGTGTGTGTGTGTGTACGTTTATATTTGCATATATGATCATATATAATATATATGTATTCATATATGCGTAAATGTGTATGTGTATATTTATATACTTGTATGACTGCATGTATATACATTCATGTTTATACATTCATGTATGTGAATATAAAATGTGTACGTGTATGTATCATGCATATTTAATAGAATATTTTTATTAGATATATAGTACGTATTATGTACACATGTCGTTATTTTGTGCTATATATATATATATATATATATATATATATATATATATATATATATAGTGTACTTTTTACACTCACACACACACAAGGTACGTAAGATATGTATTTAGTACGTATACAATTATTGTATAATGTATATAGTCTTATAGTAGATATATATATATTGTGCGTCGGACATGTATTACATGCACATATATCATATTGTATAAAAAAATATAGTATTTATATAATGTATTAAATGATATATATTGGGTGTGTGTAAATATATGCATGTCTGTTCTAATAGTATATTAATATAATGTTTTTCTATCTATTATGTTATATATGTATTTTATATATAATATATTTAAATTCGGTCACACATTTTGTCTGTGAGTTTGCACTGCACCGTTGTGTGAACGCGATATGTGTTCGTGTTGCTACTTTGTCTCTTACACATACACAGACAAACACACACACACACACACACACACATATATAAATGCATGTTCTCATGCAGCTATGGCGATGTCTCTCGCATGCATATCTAAAGCTATCTATAGATTATATTTATGCAGTTATGTATAAATAAATATACAAATATATTTGTGAACGTTATTTTGGATTTGAACGTGTATCTTTGTGTGTGTGTGTGCGTCGGAATATGATTGCATATGCAATATATTTATATATATAAGTATTTAGACGTGTGTGCGTATCTGTATATGCATGTATTCACACACATACACACAAAATTGTTGAGCAAACATTCAGTTTAATGTAAATGTGTTTGTATTGTGACTTGGCATAAAAACTCATATATATATATATATATATCTTCCGATCTGTGTTTGTGCGTGTGTGTGCACACATGTAATTTACCCTTCTGTTTTTGTAAGGATCACCAAAAGGGGGTTCCATCCTGTGTCAGATGAATATCATATTTAATATACACAGTATTTAAAGAAGTGCTACTAAATTGTCGCCGTGGCATGAAACTACTTGTGACTCTCGTGCGTGTGTCTTTATGCGCGCGCGCACACACACACACACACACACACACACACACACACACACACATTAATAATGCATGCGTATGTATTCACACCTGCTTCTTTATTATTTTACTGGTTCCATCCAATGGACCACGGCTGTCCGTAGGAACCGATGTCATGGGTTTAGCGGATGTTATTCATTGCATTGCGACGTTACTCTAGACAAGAAATGCACAATTTGATGGATATAATAGCAGTTTCGTTGTTCGGGGCGTGTCGTAACGTTTCGGACAGTATTCCTGCATTAAGTTATGAGGAAGGGAATCCTCATAACTTGGTGGGAAGCGCAGCTGTAAGAGGAAAATTAAGTGGAAAAGAATGCTTATCTGTGGGGTTTGGAGGTGTGTCAATTCATGTATCAGACAGTATCATATATGGAGCTTGTATGCGAGTGCACGCTTGTGTGTGTATACACATACACACATAAATACATACGTGTGAATATGTGTCTTTGTGTCGTGTCTTGGTAACCGGTGTTGATGTGTTTACATCCCCGCATCTTAGTGTATCGACATAAGAAACTGATAGAATAAGTATCAAGCTTTAAAAAAAGCACTGGGGTCGATTCTCTATGTGTTAGACAAGAATAGCTTCCGATATTTCTTTGGACTCTGCTTTGAATTAAAATCCCTTGGAGGGCGACTTTACCTTTCGAGATTGATTTAAAAGAAGCATTCCAGTACAGGGAAGTAGATTGTTGTATCTGTTAGAATATCCGGGGAAATATCTCACAGTATCTGTTCCGGCTCTTTAATAGTTTGAGAGCACTGTTATCAAGCAATATCATACCTGCGAAACAATGAACAAGGGAAAGTTTGGTGTGGGTGCTAATCTACAAAAACAAAAAGAAAAAAAAAACAAGAAATTGCAGTGGTGGCAGTGTGGTAAGAAGCTTGCTTCCCAACCATATTGTTCCGGGTTCAGTTCCACTGTGTGGCACATTGGGCAATTATCTTTTACTATAGCCTAGGAACTAACAAAGCCTTGTAAGTGGATTTGCAAGTCGGAAACTGAAAGAAGCCCGTTCTGCGCGCGCGCGCGTATGATCCCATCACCGCTTGATAACCGGTGTTGGTAAGTTTATGTCTCAGTAGCTTAAATTTTCGGCAAAAGAGACTGGTAGAATAAATACCAGGTTTTAAAAGAAAGTACTGGGACCGATTCATTCGACTAAAAACTCTTCAAGGCGGTACCCCAGCATGGCCACGGTCTAAGTAACGACTGAAACAGGTAAAAAATAAAAGACATTCTGATGGCCTGTGCTTTGACGTGGTACTTTCCAGATGCAGAAATTTCTTGACAGCCCTCAACGAAGTGAGTGCTAATACACTGAACGCTTATAATCCTGTTTACATGTATATCGATAAATATATATCAGATATTACGCGCGCACACACACACACATATATATATGTTTCTGTTCGATATCGAAATCATTGTGATGGCTTCGACAATAAGCAACAACCTGACTTAGTGCTGTGATACCATCACCTCAATAAACCATGCATACATTTTACCCGGTGTTATGGGGGTACTATATCTTCAGGTGAAAGTCTTTCAGTTCTCTTAACAAGTGACT
>NC_142944.1:39380098-39387598 GCF_046866305.1 Octopus bimaculoides | reverse complement strand
AGATACTCTAGCAGGACTGGCCTAAAAGCCTCTCTATGCAAGACATAGATATGAAACTCAATAAATTCATGTCAATAATGCGAGCCACATGCATTAAATATGTCCCAGAGAAGGGAGCCAGTACACACAAAAACATCATTCCCCGAGACAGGAGAATACTCATGCGGTGGAGCATAAAGATCTCGAATCATTAAACCAACACCTTAATGACAGTGTAAAATCCGGCCTGACAGAGGAACTCTTCGAGATAAAAAATAAACTCAAAATCTCTCATGAAAAAGAAAGAGAGGAAAGAGAAACCTGGGCAGTCGCAAATATAAAAAGAAATCCTGAAGCCTACACGTTGGCAAAGGAGTCTGCTCGGTGCGCTATGAGATAGGGCCACTATTTGGTAAAAAACGGCCCGCTAACTGCAGACCCAGGGAAGATAAGTGAAGCACTAAATAAACAATTCTGAAGTGCTTTCACTTTTCCGCTGGAAAATATGTAAATAAACAAACCGAAGGAGTTTTTCAATGTAACGAATCTATCCAGAAAAGAGGCAACCATCGATTACATCAACTTAACAGAAGAGGATGTAATATCGGCCATTGGTGAGATGAGATCAAACTGAGCAACAAGCCCAGATGGACTCCCGGCTGTTCTCTTAAAGACATGTAAAAAAGGCTCTAGCAAAACCACTGCAGACACTCATTCTTGTTACCTTGCATGTAGTAAACATCCCAACATGCTAATAGAGGGTATAATATGCTCTGTCCATAAAGGAGGGAGCAGAGCAGATGCTAAAATCTACAGGCCTATCTCTCTGACCGCACATGTCAGCAAGACAATGGAACGCAGTGTCAGAAAAGGGCTGATCACGTTCCTAGAAGAAAACAACCTTCTTACAAACACGCAACATGGCTTCCGTCCAGAGGGGAGCTGCCTTACACAGTTGCTGCAGCACTTTGACTGGGTACTGAAGCAATAGCTAAACCTGTCAGCTGTAGACGTGATATACCTTGATTTTGCCAAGGCTTTCGACAAGGTTGACCTTGGCATGATATTTCACAAACTGCGAAACCTTGGTATTACCGGAAAACTGAGAGAGTGGCTGCTTGATTTTTTTGAAGGGCAGGAGTCAGACAGTTGTAGCCAATGGTGCTCACTCTGAAGAGAAGCCAATTCTCTGTGGAGTTCCACAGGGAACTATTTGTGGTGGCCCTCTCAGACATGCCTCCACACTACAGTCAGCGAATCTGACCAGTTGTACTGATGATACAAAAGTATCGCTGGCAGTTAGGAACCCAGAGGGACATCATAAAACTGCAGAAAGACCTGAACGAAATCTACGAATGGGCTAAAAATAACATAGAGTTCAATGCTATGAAATTTCAGGCACTCCACTATCGGCCCAACACCAGGCTAAAATCGGAATACATGGATATATATATATATAAAAGAAGTGAGGACCGAAATCCTTCAAAGCTATGTCAAACATACAAGTCTGCCGGGCAAGTGTAACATTATTTTGTTTGTTATTCCCTAATTAAGAAGTAACTTAGGTGGGGCGGTGTGCAAATTGTTTTTAAAGCACTTTAATAAGAAAAAGTAGATATGAGATTTTGAATCCGAGATCTATTAAAGTTGCTTTTTCGGTCTCTCGGAATCTATCTCAGATTATTTCTTCTATTAATGAAAAGAAACTATCCAGTTTTTTTTATCTTCGAGACAACTTAGTTTATACTAGCGAGACTGATTCCATGAGTACCAATGTTAATGATTTTCCTAATAGCCAGTTTGGCCGGCATGGTTTGAATTCTATTTCTAATATAAGTTTCAATAATAGTGGAGGTAATAGCCTTTTACTTAATGATAATTCAATTGATGAAGGTGCAAATAGGGCTGAAAATTCCCTTTTTGATAGTAGAAATAAAGAAAATTGTTTATTTGGTAATTTTTGTAAGCGTAGGCGCAGGAGTGGCTGAATGGTAAGTAGCTTTCTTACCAACCACATGGTTCCAGGTTCAGTCCCACTGTGTGGCACCTTGGGCAAGTGTCTTCTACTATAACCTCGAGCTGACCAAAGCCTTGTGAGTGGATTTGGTAGACGGAAACCGAAAGAAGCCCGTCGTATATATGTATGTGTGTGTGTGTATGTATGTTTGTGTTTGTGTGTTTATGTCCCCGTAACTTAGCGGTTCGGCAAAAGAGAACGATAGAATAAGTACTAGGCTTCTAAAGAATAAGTCATGGGGTCGATTTGCTCGACTAAAGGCGGTGCTCCAGCATGGCCGCAGTCAAATGACTGAAACAAGTAAAAGAGTAAAGAGAGTAGGAAAGTCGTCGATCAAGCTAAAGTTATTTCTGAAGGTAATGATTACTTTTATATTGGTTCTTATGCTAATTATATTAAGAAAAGGGTTTCGAATCATTACCAATCATTTAGGAACAGAAATAGGGCTCCTTCTACTAGTCTTAGTAATTTCATCTGGAATCTTAAAGATAATAATAAAACATACTTTATTGAATGGAGCATTTTAAGGACGGCCCCGGTTTATAGGATTGGTAACAGGTTCTGGTTTCTTAGTTCTGAGGAATTATTTTTTATTCTATTTTTTAGAAGGAGGCTGCTAAACTCTAACTCTGAAAGGGTTTTTTTTTTTTTTTTTTTTTGTATGTTCATAAGAATAAATGCATGTTTAAGAATTTTAAATAAGTTTGTCTATTATAAGTGTTTTATTAGATGATTTATTTGGTGCGTTTTCAGAGTTTGATAATTTCAGTTTCACCTTTTGGATTTTAACTACTCTAGTTGGTTCCTCTAGCTTAAAAAAAAAAAAAAACAAAGCAAAAAATTTAATTTTAAGATATTGTAAGTATTTTAATTTTGGTCATCTGTGTTGTGAGACGGTGGATTTTTAGATTTAATTCATTTAATTATCTTACTACGGTTTTGTTATTTCTATATTTATTAATTAGATGACCCCGTGCCGTTCATAATTGATGGCTAATTGTTATTTAAACAAGATTCAAAATGAAGTACAGAACAATCACAGATAAAAGCATTCAAATATTTCCCAATCACACACATATAAACACATACTCAAACAAATTTGGAATGATCTCAGTTTTTATCTTCCGAGATATACGTTGCCATTACGCACGCATGGAAACATTTCCATTACGCACGCACACACTCACACATACACACAAACATTCACATACCTCCTGCTTTCATATACACACCTATACACATATACTCACACAAAGTTGAATGGCTGTCTTTTACTTTATTTACCCCTTCTTTTCTCATTCATATGTTCAGAAAAGAAGATACACTCCGCGTTCTTCTTTCTCAAACGGTCATTACTTTCTCTAACTCTCTCAGTCATGGGTATTACTCTGTCTTCACTGTATTATTTTTTCTCTCCTCTCCCTTCACTGATACTACTCTCTCTCTCTCTCTCTCTCTCTCTCTCTCTCTCTCTCTCTCTCTAGAGGATTTCTTTTATATTTTTATTTTCGTTTAATTTTACCACCATATTATTAACTTTAAATAAGGACATATATATATATATATATATATATATATATATATATATATATATGTAGGAGTGGCTGTGTGGTAAGTAGCTTATTTACCAACTACATGGTTCCGGGTTCAGTCCCACTGCGTGGCATCTTGGGCAAGTGTCTTCTACTATAGCACCGGGCCGAACAAAGCCTTGTGAGTGGATTTGATTGGCGGAAACTGAAAGAAGCCCGTCGTATATATTTATGTGTTTGTGTGTCTGTGTTTGTCCCACCAACATCGCTTGACAACCAATGCTGGTGTGTTTACGTCTCCGTAACTTAGCGGTTCGGCAAAAGAGAACGATAGAATAAGTACTAGGCTTCCAAAGAATAAGTCCTGGGGTGGATTTGCTCGACTAAAGGCGGTGCTCCAGGATGGCCACAGCCAAAAGACTGAAACAAGTAAAAGAGTAAAGAGTGTATATATATATATATATATATATATATATATATATATATATATATCTTTATTCTAGTTTTGAATATCTGGCGTTCTTGTTATCTTTCATTTATTTGTTCACGTCTCGGCTACGAAAGGTCTTTGAATATTTTTGTTGGTCGTAATCATTCATACCAGTATGTAAATCTAATTTGTATTCCATGAAGATATTTTCGTCTGTGTCTCTGGAATGAATTAGATTCCGTAACAATTTGTAGAATGTGTATTTGGATTTGAATCGAATTAACGTTCGTCTACACTTACAATTGCTTACGTTCCTTATGCCTCATTTATATATATATATATATATATATATATATATATATATATATATATATATATATATATATATGTGTGTGTGTGTGTGTGTGTGTGTGTGTGTATATTCCCTTGTTTACGATTAACACGGAAAAATAATAAACAAACAGTTACCAGGGCAGCAAAAAATCACACAAGTAAGAAGGACGTAACACCTGTTTGTAAAGGAGAAACTCCGGGTTGATGTGAAATATTTTGTATAATATATATAAATAAATAAATAAATGGAGTTAATCGCAGGTGTTATTCAAATTCTTTTACGTCCGACATATGTTTCGAAGACAACATAGATATTATTCCAAAGGAATAAAATGGTGTAAAACAATGTAATCTTCTTAGCAGGGAAAGAAAGAAAGGAGCCAAACTCATCAATATGCCATTTTAAAAGAATGTGATGGATGTGTATAATGATGAACGGAACGCTATTAAGTTTTCTTTTTAAAAACCGTTAGAAGATATAACGTCAAAGGTAGCCTATAGAAGGAGAAAGGGGTAAAGGAAAGAAATAAGCAGAAAACTAATAAAGGAGAAGTATAGAGCGATACGTGAATTAAAATAAAAGCTTAAAGCCTTGGAAATTGATATATCTAGTGAAAGTGAAATGTAAGACCGGTAAGAGTTGCATGTGCAAGTACTATGCAAAGCACGCACACACACACACACACACACACACACACACACACACACACACACACAAACACATATATATAATGTGTGTGTGTGTATATATAAATATATATATAGGGTTATATGTATATATAGGGCTATATATATATATATATATACATGTATATGTATATATATATATATATATATATATATATATATATATATATATATATATATATATATATATATTGGTATCTCTCTCTCTCTCTCTCTCTCTCTCTCTCTCTCTCTCTCTATATATATATATATATATATATATATATATATATATATATGTATATATATATGGTATATACATATATGTATGTATATGGCTATATATATGTATATTTAAGTAATTGTTTAAATCTTAAAACACTCCTCCACCTAACTCAAGATTGAAACAGTTTCAAGACGATCTCTGGTGTATCGTGAGGAATGGGATATTCCATCGTTCACGCTTAAGGAATAAACATCTGAGGTATCTTCACAATATCACCAAAGAAATTCATAACATGGATGAGATACTGGTTCAATCTGACAAAACAGGAAACTTATACAGACTTACCAAGGATTACTACCTAGAATTGCTTAGAAAAGAAATACAGAAGAATTATAAGATTACTGGTAAAAGTGCTAACGGAAAAGCCAACCTTGAAGCTAAGAAAATTATGGCGAAATATGGCTTACAGATGAAGACTGAAGCTCTTGACCCCAAACAACCTCGTTTTATTTTAAAAGATCAAAAACCAAATTTTTTTAATAACCCAGCTTTACGACTTATTTGTTCTTCTGTCTCTGATATCGGTGTACTTAGCAAAAATATCCCAGATAAATATATTCCTGCTTTAGTTAAAAAAAATAAATTAATAAAGCTTAATTTATGGTCTAATTCATTCCAAGTAGTCGACTGGTTTAATTCTATTAATAATAAGCTGTGCACTAAGTTTATCCAGTTCGATATTTCTAGTTACTATTCCTCTATTAACCCAGTTGTATTCAACAAGACACACTGGTTCGCACACAACAAAGCAGGTCTCATCAAGGATGACATTAATGTGGTGTTCGCCGCCAAAAAATCAATCATTAGATTTGAAAACAAACTGTGGGTCCGTAAAATTAAGCCTGACAGTTTGGATGTCACGACGGGAAGTTCTGATTCAGCACAATGGGCTGATTTGGTCGGTATATATATCCTTTATGAGATGGCTGACCAATTCCCACACATCAATGGAGATCTATATCGTGATGATTGTCTACTCTGCCTTCAAAATGTTCCTAAGCAAAAATTACAAAGGATTAAAAATAGGTTGGTTAAATTTTTCCAAAACATGGGCTTAAGCATTGTTTTCGATGATGATATAACTAAAGCCAACTTTCTGGATTTATATAATGATTCATATTTCCCATGCCATAAACCCTCAACTAATTTAAGATATATTAGCTCTTTCAGAAATCATTCAAAGGCTATTACAAGGAATTTAGTTAGAAATATTTCACTTAGACTTTCTAGATTATCTGCTAATGTTGATATCTTCAACGATAAAGCCGAATTTTATAACTCTGCCTTACTTAAAGCAGGTTATAAAAAAAAGTACCTGTTTTAACCCTATTGACATTAATTCTGCCTCTATTAATCAAGACATGAAATTACGGCATAACGGTAATAACAATATAAATTTTAGTTCGTATAACAACACTAAATCGAAAAGTATAATCTGGCAGCGTAAGGGAGATAACCGTTCTTTAAGACCCTTTTTTTCTTTATAAAAATAATAAGGTATGTCCTAGTAAAACTGTTTGATTGATAATTATATATGGTAAGCAGATCAAATCCAACCTCCCTTACCAGTTTCGCGAGGCTATAAAAAAGAATTTCACCAAATTTCGCATAACAATAAGTTGTTAAATACAATTCCACTTTGTGAAAATGATAACATTGATATTATTAACACCAACCATTCGTTGAACAATAATAAGAACAATATTAGTATTTCTGATGTAGATACGAATCGCATTCGTTTCCTTAGCAGTAATTCTAAAACTAGAAACTCTGTTTATCAGTGTAAAATTACTTGCGGTTCTGATGATCTTTTTTTTTTTTTTTTTTTTTTACATAGGTAGGTCTTCATCTCAGTTGTCCAAAATAATATCTAACCATTACTCTACATTTAGACATATCAATAAACGCAACAGTACCGGGCTTAGTAAATTAATTTGATCTCTAAAGGAACATAAACAATTTGATTTGGGATGGAATATTCTATCTAGATCCTTCCCATATGATAAAGGTAAATTCTCCTCCGCTCTGTAACGAACAACAGTATCTCATTCTGTTCTCAGAGAATTCTCTTGTAAACATGTTTAAAGAACGCGTTTATCGTTGCAAACATACGCAAAAACATACCTTTAGTTCCTATAGGTAATTTCTACCAGTATATAGAATTCGACTTTTATCTGTCTTCTTTCATTTCATTTCCACTACAGATATCTATTTACATGCCTTTAAGCTTTATTTCCACTCATCTATCGCACTATAT
>NC_142944.1:39370098-39375098 GCF_046866305.1 Octopus bimaculoides | reverse complement strand
CAGGCGTGTTAGTAAGTTAAGGTTAGAACTATTGACAGTAAATACTCAGGGCAGAGTTACTTTTGTGTCAAATTAAGGCCTTCATCACTACATTTGATTTTGTCCTGATTGTAGTGAGTGCTCACGTCGTGTTGGCTGATAGCTGTAGAGGGGTACCGAAAGATTTACTTGCAAGAAATTATTGGTGAGGAAACAATTTCCCGAAGAAGACTCTCTTTGGTGTAATTCACCGAGTTCCTGCATTATTTGGTTAATGACATGGCGAGCAGTCAAATGATAACCTGTAAACTACTTACATTTGATGAGGTAAATAATTTCACTTTTATAGGATCCTGGATTTGGAAAAGCATCGACATTTCTTAAATTTTTAAGAGTGATTATGAATTATAAACAGAAATACGATTTATTTATTTATTTGAAAGTTTTCAGGTACACCTCTACAGCTATCGACCTATGAAATGTGGGTTCTCACCACAACCACTACAAAATTAAATATGGTAAAGAAGGCCTTAATTTGACCTAAGTGTTGACGACTAGATCATGGAGCAGAAACCCTAGTCGTCTTTTAGGGGTTTCTTTTTTCGAATTCACTACGTGAAATGAAAGATTATTCATCGATCTGCGATGGATTAAATAATCTGCAAAGTATTAGGTACTCATTATATCGATCACTTCGAAACTTGTTCGATATTTTTTGTAAATATTGACCGTGCACCTTCTGAACAGAAAACATTTTACAAAATGTATTTGGATTACACAGTCAGAAAGTACAAATTTCCTTCTTTGCTTCTCAAACTATCGGTTTCACTTGAAAATTTTAATTCAATAGCTTTGTACTGACTGCCCTCGTCGCATTAATTCACATAAACCCCACTGCTAGGCATGTATACACATAGATACAACTACGTATGAGTACACATACGCGCGCGCGCGCGGTTTTAGAGAGAGGGGGGAGGGAGGGAGTGATACAAGCGGAAAATACAAATATATTGATATTTAAATACACTCACTCATATACCCACATCTATATCGAGTATGCATTTTATCTGTCTGTCTATCAACACACACACACACACACACACACACACACACACACACACACACACACACACACACACACACGTTAAAGTAGACATTAGAGCACAGTGCAGTCTTACGAACCGTTGGATCTCATTAAGCCGTCCATGTCATGCATCATGGACGTTAAAATGTGACGATAGTATTTACACATATAGTGAAGTGTCTTAACAGATAGTCTGTGTCGTTGTTGCTTACATACTGTTATTTGAAATGTACCCTTTCTTGTTAGTTTTAACATGATGCACTTTAATAAAGTTATTGAAAATACTATAAACAACATGTAACTATATAATATACTAGCAGAAATACCCGGCTTTGCCCGGGTTAAAGAGAATAATGAAATCTAAAAACGCCGTCTAGACTACGCAACCCTCAACTGTTAGTAGCTACGATACCATATTTCTACATTAATAACTCTCCAATCCATGCCAGCATGGAACATAGACATTAAGTGGAATGCCAGTCTCTCATCTAGGAGGGCCTTTAAATCAATGTTACCAACTGGGGACTATGTGTGTCGCAGTGATAATAAAAAGACCCAAAGGAGGTCTGCAACGAAATAATTTTACTCAACACTTTGCAAGTGAATCAGTGGAGGCAAAGATGCGTCTCATTTACTTGACAATTTATGCACCACATTGCAGAAATCACAATGTAAGTATATCTGAAAGGGTAGTCTTACACTGTTGTACCGTTGAATTACAAATAATGCTCATCTGTTATGTTCGGGTTAAAATTTCATCAACATCAAAAGTATATGAATTTTGATGAGAGTTACGGCCGTTATACATAGAATATAATTTCCAAATTTCATAAAGATCCGTTCAGTACTTTTGACGTAGTTTTGGATAAGAAAACAAATGACTAATATGTGTGTTTGTGTGCATGTGTATGTGTGTGATGGGTGTATATATGTATAGATATCTGTATGCATGTATATATATGTATGTATGTGTACATATTACATGTACATCTATATATATATATATATATATATATATATATATATATATATATATATATATATATATATATATATATATGTACATCTACAGATATGTATATATATACATGTATGCTTATAGATCTATATCTATATATATATCTATACATATACGTGTACATATACATCTCTCTCTCTCTCTCTCTCTCTCTCTCTTTCTCTCTCTCTGAAAGTATCTGTCATTACAGTATCGAAATGTGATTGTTTCAGTTAGTGGAATAACGTGTACATATACATCTATATGTATACATATACATCTCTCTCTCTCTTTCTCTCTTTCTCTCTCTCTCTGAAAGTATCTGTCATTACAGTATCGAAATGTGATTGTTTCAGTTAGTGGAATAGTTTCATTTTTTAAGTGAAAGTATTTGACTCTGCAAGAAGTTTAAAATGTTTTTTGACTAAAACACAACTGGAACCCTAAGTAAGGCATCTGTAAAATTTGAATGAAATTGGTTGTGTAGTTCTCAAGTTTTAGGGATTCACACACACACACACACACACACACACACACACACACACACACACACACACACACACACACACACACACACACACACACATTCTCATTTTTATATATATAAATAACCATAAAATCAGGAGGCATGAAAGGTGAATATATATTTATTAACCACATGATGTCCATAGCTTTACTACCTTCAGTATGGAAGAAATTATACGTACTTGTTTGCATTTAATATGTATGCTCAGCATTATATAATACAATTGTTTATTCATAAATTAATGCAAATAAAGAAAGCTAGCTCATCAGATAACCAGAACATCACGGTTACACCAATAATTTAACTTTAAATATGTACACATTTCCCTCTTTATATATTATAACATATGAAAAACAGAAACTGTTCAAAATTAGATTGATTTCGTCGGTAATAGTAAAGCTATATCAAATAAGTTAACGTGCTAGATAGAAAATTAGGGAATTAACAATTGTGATAGTTGCACGATTTTCTGAATCCACATCTTATACTACTTATATTATATTATATTATATTATATATATATATTGTGTGGAGGCGCGTAGCTTAGTGGTTAGGGTGTCAGCATCATGATCGTAAGATTGTGGTTTCGATTCCTGGACCGGGCGACGCGTTGTGTTCTTGAGCAAAACACTTTATTTCACGTTGCTTCAGTCCATTCAGCTGGCAAAAATGAGTGACGCTGCGATGGACTGGCGTCCCGTCCAGCTGGGGAACACATACGCCATTGAAACCGGGAAACCGGGCCCATGAGCCTGGCTAGGCTTTAAAAGGGCACATTTATTATTTTTTTTATATATTATATTATATTATATATATATATATATAATATATATATATATATAAACAAATAGTAAATGAGTATATGCATATATACGTACAGGTATGTGCATACCGACATCGACCTGTATATATAGGTGCATATCTGGGTACAGGACATTGCAAACAAAACGTAGACAAGAAAACGCACAAGCCACATAGAGAACATTTTCCTTCATCAGCTACCCCCGTTTTAACACCGGCGTTTCGAAGAGCTGGGTAGGACGCATCGTTAAAACGGCTCTTCCCATGGACCGCAAATTAAATTTGTATACACAAATTAAACCTTGCCATGGAGGAATGTAGTGACGGACAAAAAACAAGACAGGAAAACAAACAGAAAAGGCTATACGGCCAGACGGGAAAAATTATGTGTGTATGAACGCTGTGAGGCACGAACTTGAAAGTGGGGACGAAGTAAGTTCGCGTGTTTGCTCGGCGATAGCCAAGGAAGAAAAGGATTATTTACCGGAAGCATGTGAGCATGCCGGTGTAAGGGGAAGAGAGAGAGAGTGGTAGAGGGAGGAAGTAGAAATTATGTAAAACGGTAATGCCATATATTTTTATTTTCATTTACCAATGCTAGATGACCGCACTTAATGTCCTTAAGTTGTGGGCGGTAGAGGCAAAGGTCATTATGCGTTACCAGAACTATGATGCTCTACTGGTTCTTGTCTTCTAGCTCGTATAGAGTTGAGCGTATTTGACGAAGGACAGGCACCAGCAGGTGGAGCATCACTGTTATATATAGGTGAAACTACTGAAGCAGGTTTTATGCAAACTGGTTTGAAGAATTAATCGTCATTCAGTTGTTTTCGGATATCACTTCCAGATAAGGCTGGAAGGTGTTGGTTAAAGAATATTAGTTCCTACTGTCCAATCAATGTGCGAACACACTCTATCTTCAACGCAAAAGATATATCATTGCTAGTAAACTGTTATATTATGCTAATTGACTTTTGTGGGGTAGAAAATTGAGCAATGAACTTAGCAATGGAAAAAAAAAATGATAGAAGCCTCTAAGATGTGGACATTTTTGCAGACTGGGCAGAATAAGCTAAATAAGACAGAGTAACAAACGCTGGAGCACTAGAAAAGCTGAAAGTCGAAAGTCCACCTATCGTTGAGAACCAAGTCCACAAAGCCGCCGTTTTTATGCATACGAAGCGTTCTGAGCCATTGTCCAAGACCATCCTTGCAGGGCGTATGGGGGAGGGGAGGGGGAAGAGAACAAGAGACCGTGAAAATACATTTGTGAAATGGCAATGTCAAAGAATAGATTAAAAACAAGAGCCTGGACTGATCATACGCATACAACAGACAGGGAACTGAAGTCTTGACAAGCCGAGCCGTGGGCGCAGGGTGGGCAGCTGTTTGTTAGTGATAGACACTTGCATATCTTTTACCTCTTACTTGCTTCAGTCACTGAACTGCGACCATGTTGGGGCGCTGTCTCGAAGGGGTTTTAGTCAAATAGATATACCTTAATACTTCTTTGTATTTTTTAAAAGTCTGGTATTATTCTACTGGTCCCCTTTCGCCGAACCGTTCAGATTACGGGAACGTAAACAAACCAACAGCGGTTGTCAAGCTATGTT
>NC_142944.1:39342598-39365098 GCF_046866305.1 Octopus bimaculoides | reverse complement strand
AACTCCCAAAGGATTCCTCTCAACACATGGCTATGATGCTCCCCCACTACTTCTGCTCATGATCAGAGATGCTCATATCGTCAGCCACCAAGGGACATGCTTTACTGGTTAAAAGCAAACAACTCACAAGCAAATCTGTAAACACACCAACATCGGTTGTCAAGCAATAGTTGGTGGGGGACAAACACAGACACACAAATACATACATATATATATGACGGGTTTCTTTCAGTTTCCGTCTACTAAATCCACTTACAAGGCTTTGGTTGGCTCGAAGCTATAGTAGAAGACATTTGGCCAAGGTGTCACGCAGTGGGACTAAACCCCCCCCACACACACACACACATATATATATATATATACACACACACGCAGAAAGGTACTAACGTGTGTGTGCACACACTCGTTGGAGTTTCGTTTTCACCGAACGCATCGAGCAGACACATTACATTAAATATTGCCAAAAGAGTGGTGATACTCAAGCTCAAAGCAGCCAGTAAATTCGGCTGGCCTTTGGCTATTATACCATAGGCAATAGTCAGATCAAGGATTGGTCCAACCCACTTCAAACATGGCTGCACCTCAGTGGTGAACGAGATGCGTTCAAGCAGGCAGGCCATCTACATGCCGAAACGAGGAGTCGATTGAAAAAGTTCAGCGAATAGTCATGGAAGACCGTTCTGTAACAATCCAGGAAATTGCTCACGAATAAGCACAGGATCAGTGCATTTTATTTTAACGGAGGATTTGTGCATGCGGAGAGCGTTAGCGAAATTCGTCCCCCAAGGTGCTGGCTGAACAGCAGAAGCAACTCCGCATGGAAATTGCTCTGGACATGTTGGACTGTGGAAAACCACGACCCAGACTTTATGAAGACTAACATCACTGGTGATGAGACGTGGCTTTGTGGTTTCTGCTCGTTGCGTTCGATCACCTTGCGTGAAAACGAAAATCCGACGAGTGCGTGCGACACGTGTGTACTCTAGGCGTAAAAGTCAGGAACCGCCGTGCCTTACCAGCGCGAAAATGTTCACGCATGCGCTGGAAAGGTGGCGTCATCTCCCGCCCAAAGGATTTTGCTCATGTAGAATTAGTTTTAGCCGGGGAAAATAAACCGGATACTTTTTGAACGCGCGCGTATAAATAGCCTGAATTAACACTGGAAATTGAAGCAATTATTGTAACTTAACTTCTATTAAATAAAATAACAAGCAAACAAACAATATAGAACGCATTCAAAAAATACACAACGCATATTCTTGTTATTTAGCTCCAGAGCAATCAAACTGAGTAAATCTACGAAAGACACTCCAACAATAACCATCGCGTCTTCTCAGACACAGTTTACCTCATACAGTATTATCTGTTATTTATTTCGGATCTTTTTGGTTTGACGGGCAACACTTGTTATCTAACGAAACACTTTCAAACTTGGGATACTGGTAGAATGTGTCATATAAAATAACTTTTTCTCTTAGCCTTCTTTAAAAAAATTGTACATCGCAAGTTATTTCATGTTAAAGTTGTCGTATTTCTGTAATTTCAACCAATCACTGACCTTGTTTTTAAGACGATAGTTTCTGATTTGAGAGTGATTTAACTGCTATTTCTAACAGTTCAAGCAATAATATAGAGTCTAGTACACTGGTTTCGCACGTGTGTGTTTATTATAAATATTTTTCTAAAACGTGTGGTAAGTGATAGCAGCGGCAGGCTTTCAAATGATATTAAATCCATAACGGTTAACTTTTGTCTTACTATGATACTCATGAGATAATAATACACTGACTGAGATATCAAAACATGGTGACTTGGTCATAAATTATTTGTAAGAGAAGAAAAATGTAAAAACTACATATACCACAATAATGTAATGATAAATCAACTAATCCCACATAAAACACACAGCTGTAAATATCTCGGGATTTCAAACGAACATAAAATAAGGTCTGGAAATGTTTTTTAAACAGGAGTGGGCTGTTTCACTTAGTCTGCCCCATCACAACAAACACATATCTGCAACATACATACATACGTACGTACTTACGTGTATATGTATATATATATATAAACATAAACATCTTAATGGAAAGAAGATAAATTATTGAGTCAAAGAAACGAAGATAGTTTGTAGGGTGTTGTACACAAACACACACACGCACAAATAAATACTTGCACACATATTTCACACAAAAATATGAAAGACGGAAAGCTGTATCAAACAGGAAGAAATCAGATATGACAGACAAACCTTCAAACATTTACATGTAGACGGTGAGTTGATGCACACACGTAGAGATACACCGGCTATTGTTTAGTCCCCGGGCCATACCTAATTCATTAGCCTTATAATCAAAGGGATCCCAGGAGTGACTATCCTGTTTTGGTTGTAGGCATAGTATATACACTCGTATACTCTTGCCATCAAAAGTCGACGGCATTTTTAAATGGAAGAACCTGAAACTGATATTTTATGAATGTATTGATATAACCTACGTTCCATGTATTTAATAGTTAATCGTTACAACACACCATATTTTGCCATATTTCTGATGAAAGTCCATTTACCAAAAGCAGAATATTTTGTCAATAATCAACGCAGTATTTATTCCATACAGATGTTTCATAATAGTATATCCCCGCACTCTCTCTCTCTCTCTCTCTCTCTCTCTCTCTCTCTCTCTCTCTCTCTCTCTCTCTCTCTCTCTCTCTCTCTTTCTCTCTCTCTCTCTCTTCTCTCTCTCTCTCTCTCTCTCTCTCTCTCTCTCTCTCCTTCCCCCTCTCTCTCTTTATATATATATATTGATAGAAAGGACAACAAAAGAAAGAAAGAGACCTCGATATTATGTAAATAGAGGAATTTATCTGTAAAAATATGTGACACTTATTCGGTAGCCATGATAAAACTCCGAGTTTCGGATGCCAGGGTGGGAACCCACGCCGCTATCTCTTCAGTTATCTGGCCAGATAACTGAAGAGATGGCGGCGTGGGTTTCCGCCCTGGCATCCGAAACTCGGAGTTTTATCATGGCTACCGAATAAGTGTCACATATTTTTACAGATATATATATATATATAAATATATATATATATATATATATATATATATATATATATATATATATATATATATATATATATATATATATATATATATATGCGTGTGTGTGTGTGAAAAGAGAGAAAGAGATATGTTACAGTGAAACATCACTGTATAACATTTTTTATTCAATATACGATCACTATGTATATTTTCTATGATTAATATAAATGAGCTTCCGTCTAAAATATGGTATAACTTTAATGCACAAGAACATACTTATTTGCAACAGCCGCGTATATATATATATATATATATATATATATATATATATATAAAATTTTCAAACATTGTACAGTACATTGAACATAATTCAAACATTCCTTCGTTAATTTTTTTTTTTTGTGAACATAATTGGAATGACATCTTTTACTATATATATATATATATATATATATATATATATATATATATAGCTTCACGAATAATTAAGCAGCTCTCTTATTGCGAATTTTTTTGTGTGTGAAGAATCTGTTTCCAATTAGATTCCTTTAATCATCGCTTCTTTTTATGTACAACCGCAGACAATTCTTAATTCTAGTATTTATTGGTAAGTCAGTACACACACACACACACACACACACACACACACACACACACACACACACACACACACACACACAACGAGGTTTGTTGTAGGAGATAAAGATAATAAACGTTGTGTATTATCGTTCCCAGCTCTACCATTGAACTACGCGATAAAAAGAAATGTGTAGACAATAAGTGGAACTGAAAAGAAATATATATAGGGTCGTGTATGTGCTTGTGTTTTTGATGAAAAGGGGCGGGGGAATTTGCAATGTACATTTTTTGTATAAGTGTGCTGTCGAATATTGTTTTGCACAGTATCTACAATGATTAGAGCTACAATGAAAGGTGTTACAGCCGTGACCATCCCTTTTATATTTATCACCATGTTGCCTAAGAGATTTTGTGATTATTTCTAGCAGATCCAGGAACCTCTTATAGGCGCCTACATTACTTGTTATAGGCTCTTTACTATAGAATATAATAATTGTGTGTATGTGTGGTGGCGATGGTGGTGACGTTTCATCTGTTACTAATTTTCACTCACTGAAGTTTACAGTCGCCCAGTATTTAGCCATACACATTTATACACATTCACCAACGAGTAAGTCTCTACGACCTATTAGCATCAATAACGCTATTTCTCAAATTACACCTTTTTGTCCGAGGAAATGTTTCATTGCATCACGTATGCGGTCTTGAATACATTAGTGTGAATTAGAGGGATGCGTCACGACAGGAATGCCTTTGATATCATAAGGTCCTGCTCGATGGGACCTGATCTGAAACTAAACAGCAACATATATTAATGTGGGCAACGTGTGTGTGTGCAGGGTGGGTGAATGAAAACATTTAAAGACGGCCCAGAAATACGCCATTCCGACGTTAAGAAAAATGACAGTTAATGTTTAGAATAAAGTGTATTTAATATGTTAAGTATTTAGACGTTAATTGTGTGGTGAGGAAAAGACAATATTAGTCAATAACTAATAGTGTTTTAATCATATAAGCAAGTACAGGTGGAAGTGATAGCTTTGCACAGGTTTCTGTATTATTAAACATCTTCAGATAATCACAAACTAGATGTAAGATGTCATTGTCTTACCACTAACTTGAGTGAAAAATGACAATATTGATATATTAGTAGCTGGGGAAACTATTCTTCAAAATGTTACAGATGTGGGTGAAAGAGTCAACAGAATTCTTTTGCTTCTAAAATGAGCATTGATTATAAATAAATTTTTTAAAAAAGACGATTTTTACGCTAATTAGTTAGTTACATATAATAATATATCAGCAGAAAACAACAGTCGGACTATTAAGGGTCCATGCGTCAAGGCAGAACGCGTAGACTTTCAAATTCAATAAACGCTGTTTAGAGATATGCAGGTAGATATGTGTGTGTATACGATATACGATAAGTAATATTTCATGTTGAGTACGTGACGGTTAATTGTTCTTAACACTCACTGCTCGCTCGTTTTTTTAGTCGTAGTTAGTCACTACCACCACCAATACTACTACTAGTAGTAACAATAGCAACAGCAACAATAATAATATAATGATGATGACACTGATGATAATCCTTCTTACAAGCTAACACGCAAACACTGCAGCCCGAGGCACCGGTTGAAGCTATCTCTCTTTGATGTTTAAACTGTTGTCGTTTGTTTCAGGGCAATATGACCACTTACTATTATTATCATTTTATTGATGTCATTGTTCTTTTCATTTTCCTCAGTTCATTAAGGAGTCTTTCATTAAATCTAAATAATTGTCAATGTACACACCAACACTTGAGATGTCACGTTATTGTTTTACGTGGGAGTGACTACAGACAGAGGTTGTAGCCAAAACACCAGTCTTTTGTATGTTGTATATATACTGATAGAGCAGTCCTATGATCAAAAGTGACCCGGCAATGGCCATCTATCCATTGTTATTTTCAGGTAATGCACCAAAGGACAATTATTTATATTGTACCTTTTAAAGACGGTTTGAGGAAAATTTGGTTGCTTTTCTTAGGATGTCGAACAACAAACAGCATAGAAGGTACTTCGTTAGCTCGAGTACTCACGGTAATTAATTAATTAATTAACAGTAGTTAATTATTATAATTAGCAACAATCTTAAATGTCACATTGTTGTTCATAAAATGCGAGAGTATGTTATATGATAGGTACACCACCCGTTAAGACAGCCTTCTCTTTGGTACATGTACTGTTGAACCCTGGAAAGCTTTCAGATTAACCCTGATAGATTTACTGCAAAATAACGAAAGACTCCAAATACAACTCATTCCCTACATGATCGCTATTACCTTTTGCAAGTCGCCAACACTCAATTTTTTAATTTTTAAAAATTTGTTTTTTTGAAAAAATTTGGTCTGTTGGGCCCGAGTCTTCATTTTGGTAAATTGGTCATTTACAATCTTTATTCAAATCCTACCAACTTAACTTTATCTTTCATGGTCATTCGGGGGTTAATAAAGTAAGAAACGGCCAAGTCGGAATGGAAATCCATAATAATTCTACCTAAAACCCAAAATATGAGGCCTTGTCGCAATATAAGTAAAATCGTTATGGTTATTAACACTGTCACATCACTGAAAACTAGGTCTCTGAATCTGATGTACCAAACTCTGTCAAAGACATTATTATTTCACTCTCACGGTCTAACTTTAAAAGTATAGATTAATACTCCTCGTTATTCATTTAAATCTTGCATGTTAATTACATTGGTCTTTTAAATTAAGGAGTTAAATGAAGACTTTGTAGGTGAGATAGCGCATGTAATCACTAAGATTTGATACAGCCAATCCGAAGTTCCTGTCTTCAATGATGATGATAGTAATAATGATGAAGATGACCATCATAATAGCGGCGGCAGTTTGGAAGGGCGAGAAGTTAGCCAATCAAATCAATTCCAGTAGTTGACTGGTTCTTTATTTTATCAAGCTGATCTTGGCGTAATTTCAACGTAAACTTACAAGCCGGAACTCAATATCGCAAAGTATTTTGTCAATGCTTTAACGATTCTGCTAATTGGAACAAGGTTGGGAAACTCGTATGTTGAAACATTTAGAATATGAAGATACTTCGAGTGAGAGTGACAACCGTCTAACTAATTAGTTCAATTAGTTTTATATTATTAGTGTGTTCGTGGTGGAAGGAACGATAGAGCAATAAACTAAAACTCTTTCATTATTAGTAACTTCCCTGCATTTTCTAAGTTCGACTCTAACTAAAGTTGAATTCTATTTATTCATAAAGTATATACCAACAATGAGTCGCTATTAAAGGAAAAGTAGCATCTTAGAAATGACAGCTCTGGTTTCGATACCAGGTTTTTTGCCCTCTGCCGCTGTAGGTGTTTGTTGATGCTCAGTCATCAATGAGAAGACCTATGATTGAAAATTTTCTAGCCATAACCATCCCATCGGTATATCTAGGATTGCATTATCCAGTGTGTCTCTCGTTCATAGTGGTATAGTGTGATTTTAGGAAATCTGGTTCCTGTTTCTAACATCCACATCAAACCTCACTTTTTGGCTTTAAAGGGGCACTTGTATGGTTTTGGTTATTCTTTGGTCCAGATCAGCCCCGATTGTATAAAAGTATAATCAAAGATATTGCAGCCGTAACCATTTGGTTATCAGAGACCACATTGTCAAATGAATTCTTCAGATCTTGTCCACATTTCCTTTTAATGATGTTTGTGTTGTGACGAATGTTGTACGATTTACAATACGATTTAGTCAGTGAGTTAATTTCGGTTCTGAATTGAAACTAAATTCCATACTTTGAGAGCAGAGATCAACATCGTGTCATCAAATCCATCGTATCATAAATTTTCCGGAACTGTGTTCTTTTGTCATGAAAACTACTTTTACAGCAATGTTTCGCGACATAGCAAGCTTTCTTCACTCATGTAAATGCGAGATTATGTAACCGTCCTTTAAAAACAAAATACAAAAACGAATTAAATTAAATTAAAAATGAATCGACACAGGATAGTTTTATCTGCAGTTGGCAGAAACGATGAAAGACAGAATGCCGAACTAAAAGACATTTAAATATTCAGTTTCTGACATTTATAATGAAATGAACTGATATGCTGCTGAGTTCAAATTTGTCTTCATTCCAATGAATGCTTTAAAATGAAGGTACCAATAATATATTAGACCCAATAGCAATTCAGCACGAAAACATAAGTAAATGCACATATCCTTCTGAGATAGGATATCATTGTGTGAATATGTACGTGCTTGTGTACAGTTATACACTTATTTATTTATGCGTGTGTGTATGTGTCTGTGTGTGTATATATATATATATATATATATATATATATATATATATATATATATATATATATATATATGTATATTAGAAGGCATATATGAGCATGACTTTGAATATATTTACATGCATATGTCTTTATATACAGATACAATTCAAATATATTTATATACATACATGCACACGCACACACACACACACACACACACACACACACACACACACACACACATATATATATATATATGCGAAAAAAAAACAACCTCAGTACGTTGCAAGATAAGACCCCTCTTCCAAAAGGATGGCTCCCTCACAGATTGTCCAACTAGGATCAGTGAGGTACTGAATGACCAGTTCAAAAGTGTCTTTACCACCCCGCTGGAACACAGACAAGTGAACGAACCAGTGAACTTCTTTTCCGCCTCACCTATAACCAGAGAGGCAGTTACGATGGAATACATCAACATTAGCGAAGAAGATGTACTACTAGCTATAGATGAAGTGGACACAAACTCAACTGCTGGCCCTGATGGTTTCCCAGCAATGCTCCTCAAATCGTGAAAGCATGCCCTGGCAAAACTCCTCCAGATTCTCTTTCAAAGCTTTCTCGCAAATGGCAGATTGCCAAGCAAGCTGAAGGAGGGAATAATATGCCCAATCCATAAAGGGGGAAGCAGAGCAGATGCCAAAAACTATAGGCCTGTCTCTCTGACTTCATACATCAGCAAAGTCATGGAACAGATAGTCAGAGAGAAACTAATCGCATTCCTTGAAGAAAATAACTTGCTGAGTGATGAAAATAACTTGCTCGACTAAAGGCAGTGCTCCAGCATGGCCACAGTCAAATGACAGAAACAAGGAAAAAAGTAAAAGAATATACACGACTGGCTTCTTACATTTACCGTCTACCAAATAACTCACAAGGCGTTGGTAGAAGGTACTTGCCGAAGGGCCCACGCAGTGGAACTGATCTCGGAACCATGTGATTAGGAAGGAAGCTTCTTGCCACACACACACGCACAGATATATATTTATATGTGTATTTATGTATATAATCTATGTACACACACACACACACACACACACACACACACACACACACACACACACACACACACACACACACACGTATATATGTATATATGTCAGTCATTAAGATAGTTTCTCTGTGGCTACTCTGTTGTTTTGACTCTTATTTCTAGCAATGCTGGTCCTACTTAGTACTATTTGTCACTTGGGACTTCAACGATTTCTTATAAACTGACAAGGTGAGTTTAAATTAACCCTAGGCGCGATGAGGGCCACTGATGAGAAGTGAGATACTCTAGCATCAAAATTCGAAATCACTGGTGATGTGGTTATACCCGCCAGGGAGCTTGTCTCTTTTGTCAGTCATTAAGGTAGTGATTCTGTGGATATTGAGTTGTTTTGACTCTTATTTTTAGCAATGGTGGTACTGCTTAGTACCTTCTGTCACTTTAGTGACGTCCATAAATTTGTCTTTAGGTTGTTAAATTGCTAAACCACCCATATTATTTGTGTGTGTGTGTGTACACACAGCCACCTTTTGAATAATAGTAGCAGAACAGCCATCCTCGTTTTGTTAATGCTGAAGACATGCCAAATGAGACTTGTTTAGTAACAGACGGCGCAAAGGCAAGGGTTTAAGGTGATAAAAACAAGTTATTATTTAAAATTCATAATCTATTTTATACTTTATATTATGCGCAGCTTTGTTCACTTCTATGTCATACACTCTGCATTGAAATAAGTACTACATAAGGTTTAGTTAAGTTATACTTTCACAGGGATAACGAAATAAGAGGTCCTGGATTGAACCTTAAAGCACCTCTACATGTCTCACCATGTCTGTATGACATATTCATACATATGCGTACAAACAACTCTTTGTGCCATACTATACACACTCCTTATATACATGTGTATGTGCAAATGAAATGTATGTGTATATATATGTGTGTGTGTGTGTGTATAATCTATGTGTATATATTTTAGGTATATTTGTGTGTGTGTGTGTGTGTGTATATACACACACACATAATATACATATATTTATATGTGTATTTATGTATATAATTTATGTATATATATGTATGTGTGTCACACATGGGTGCGCGTATGTGCACGCGTGTCTCTATGAATCAATGGGAAAGGAATACACGGATGACAAATTCCTTCAGTGAATTCCACAATGACGTTGATGGGCAAAGAAATTTGTTTTCTCCTTTCTTGTATATATGTTGGGGGGGGGGGGGGCGAAAGAGAAACGAAATCAACAAATGTTGGTTCCCTTTGATATTTCACCCACTGAAATCCTTCAGATAAATAAATAAAGAAATAACAACAGAAACAAGCAATTTCGGTTCAAAAATTGTGCCACTTAATAACGAAGTTTACCAACCAAAGCCAAAACGGAGATATTTCTAGAAAGTCTATTAAGGTTGCCATATTTCTTTCATATTACTTGCTCTCTCTCTCTCTCTCTCTCTGTCTCTGTCTCTCTCTCTCTCTCTCTCTCTCTCACTCCTCTTTCTCTCTCTCACTCCTCTTTCTCTCTCTCACTCCTCTTTCTCTCTCTCACTCCTCTTTCTCTCTCTCTCCCCTCCTCTCTCTCTCTCCTCTATCTCTCTCTCCCCTCCTCTCTTTCTCCCCTCCTTATCTCTCTCTCTGGCTCTCTGCCAAAGTGAAAGATAGGATAGAAAAAAAAATCGAGCTTTTTATATTTAAAATGTCCCATTAGCAATTTCAACGGTGCTGGTTTATTTGTCATTTGCATGTAATTTAAATAATCATTGTTACACGTCCTTCCTATACAACCCCTACTCCTGAACGAAAAACCATTTCGTCGAAAACATTAAGCAGATGGTAATATTTATGATAGTATTGTGGGGATTGGAAAGTAAATAAAAGTCGCCATTGTAACTTAATAGGAAACCCTATCAAGTTTTATCACCCATATGAATACTTATACACTTTGTCGAATACAGTGGTTAATATTACAAAAGCAATTAGTTTATTTGTCTTGATATCTGTGTAATGATTCCAACAACAACTTGAAGCGTTTTGTAGGAAAACGTACAGACAAGTAAGTTACAAATGAATACAGAAAACATCTAATTTTACCATTTTAGAGCTTTTAACGTTCACACCCTTCCGTCTTACCACACCAAAACCGCCATAGTTTTTCAAGTATCCCAACTTAATCTTGATCCCGATGCTATCAACAAGAGGACCTGATAACTGAAATACTAGAATATAATACTAAACTACAAATATATAAGCGTACTGGCAATCAAATCTGTTGAAGGAAAATATAAACTTGAACTGTTCTTCCTCTCCACGTCCTCAACACAACAGTCCCACATGCACCTCACTGGACATAAAGCAGGAGAAATTTGAATTTTTGCTGTTGACGGACGGACAGACGGGCACATACACACACACACACAAATACTCACACACGCAAATGCAAAATGGTAGGTCCAACTTGTGAGTGCGCGTGCGCGTCTACATGCATGCATATGTATATTTCTGGTGTGTGCTTGCGTATGTGTGTGTATATATATATGTATGTATTTCTATACACACATACACGTACTAGTATGAAGGCACGATGTGTCACTATATATCCAGAAGCACGATGGTGGGTGTCAGTGTGTGTGTGTGTGTGTGTGTATTCCTTCAGCATGTTGATGACTGTCTATAATATATCTAACTGGAAAACAGTGGGCTCCCGTGTAGGTAATTATTCCCAAGCAATAGGGGATAAAATGTCACTGGAAATATTTAACTTCTACAAAGGATAGGGTTTTACCTCTGGACAAATTAATCTTCTGCCAGAATGATAGATTCGAAACTAAGCAAATCAGTGGGAGGGTCATTCAATAGAATAAATAAAACAACATAGTGTTTACACAAGTTGTTGTCAGTTGACTGTACTGTATACTTTCGGAAGAAATTGTCAGTGAACGCATACATTTATAAAGAGAGATCAGTCTATAATTTAAAGAAAGAAAAGGCAAGATTTTTTAGAAGAGACTCTGTGTGTATGTGTGTACACGCGTGCGTGTGCGCGTAAACTTAAAATGTATTTATAAGCTTCCAGTAGATTCTCTTACTCTGTAGCAGTGTTGAGAATCAGTGTGTGTGAAATTCACAACAACCTTTGATAACAACAGTTACTGATAAGTCAGAGTTCATTTAAAAGGAGTAGGTGACGAACCATAGTAAGCCATGTTAGTCTTCATTTCTGTATCTCAGTCGTACACAAAAGTTTAAAAAATGTTACTTAGACAACGTATTTATTTCGCCGAAACAATAACCAAAAAGAATAGGCAAGTGTTTATTACAGAAAATTGAATCCGGTTCGTGTATTTATTTTCCTTTAAAATCCAACGATTTAATTTGCAAAATACAACAAATAATGATTTAATATGAATATAGTAATGAAAAATATTGTAAGAGACATAAAAATTAAGTAGTAGCTTGTGAATAATATCTATGTAACTGTGGAATCAACAAGAGTAAAAGTTATAGTTTTAAACCCTGAGTGAAATCTTATCATTTGGCACTTAACTAAAGAACACTTAGTACTGGATACTTGAACTTGTCTGCAGATATGAAAGTACCATGGAATTGTACACAATACCAGAAGTAAAATAAAAAAAAAAAAGGAAAATTAAAAAAAGGAAGCTTTTAAAGATCGTCGGGATTGGGGCGCAGCTAAATGAAACAGAAGAAACCATCGTGAAATTGTGAAGGCAACAAAAATGTAAAACACAAACCAAAACAAATGGAGTCTCAGAGCTGTAATGGATAAGTAAGACATTACATAGTAAACACCCTACAAAGGCCAGTGATCTTGATGCTGTTGATCCATCAGTGATTGGCTGCACCTGATCTTAAATCTGAAACAGGAAGTTTCATTATTGCTGCTCAGGATTTGTGCCTGCTCGCAAGAAATTACCTCAACATTCTTTAAAACGGTGTTGATCTTAACTGCCGCTTTTGTGGTACAACCAGAGAAACAATTGACCACTTCATCTCTGGACGCTCTATGTTAGCCTGAAATAAATATATTCCGCCATGATAGACTTGGACAATATTCGAATTGGATAGTATGCCCTAAGAACTAACGAGAGTATAAGCTTGCCAAAGTCGTAGAAATTAAAGACGTCACCGTTCTTTGAGACTTCAGTCTTCAATCTGGTTGAGTTATTCACGTCAGTAGACCAGATATTGTGGTAAAAATCGACGCATCAATCCCAGCAGATTGCAAAGCAAAAATTTGTGGTATCTAACAACAACTTTACCTGTAATCACCGGCACTCTTAGATAACATGATCAAATACCAGGAAACCCAAAAACACCATGTCCATCCTCTAAGAAAATCACTATCTGAATCTTTTAAGTTCTTTCAAAATAACTAATTTTAGAACAATTTTTTAATAAAATCTTAATACTCGATATTTGGTCTCTTTTCCCTGGAATGTATCATTGTTATTCATAAATATCACCCACAATAAAACGACCATCTTGCTTTTTTTACGTACGGTCTCTGGTTGAAACTTAAAATATCTTGTATAAAATAAAGCAACAACAACAATAATAATAATAATTGTTTCAAATTTTGGCTCAAGGCCAGCATCTCAAAGGATGAAAGAATTAAGTCGATTACATTGACCCCGATGTTTGACTGGCCCCCGAAAAGATAAAAGGCAAACTTGACCTCGGCGGGATTTCAGCACTGAAGTTAAATAACCAAAACAAATAACATTTTCTCTGATGCTATAACGATTCTGTCAGCTTGCCACCTCAATAATAATAATATTTTACAGAACTTTGAATTGATATTTACTAACAAGGTTTCGCTCAAATATGATTAGCAGTTAAGCCTAATATGCTACACTGCCATGTATATATTTTAAAAATCCTTGGATGAAAAATATCCATCGGAATTTCCCCTCCTTTCCCACTCCCCCCGAAACACTAGTAATAAAAGACAAAGCAGCAACGACGAAACAGCAACAGCAAGGAACGTTGGTTTGTGAATATTATACAATATATGATAGACACTATCAAAACTGTCAGACAGAAAATAACGGAAGTAGAAAAATATAAAATGTAAACATACAAAAAAAAGAAACAAAGACTTTTCTTGTAAGTTGGTTACTCTTAGAAGGAGAAATCTTCGATATGCAAGATTAACTTTTAAGACTTAGGTAGACAGTCAAATAACGTAGACAGCCAAATTTATGATATCAATATACTTTATAACATTCTTTAAAAACATAGCGCTCATTTTGTATACGCCCATTAGGTGTATTTTTAGATAGACTGACAAGATTATGTTACACTAGTCGAAAAAGCAAATACAATTGGAAGGGTTCAACTTTCTCTCTCTCTCTCTCTCTCTCTCTCTCTCTCTCTCTCTGTGGATGTTGTGTATGCGTCTCGCCCTTTAAATCGCTTTATAAATTCCTTATGTGAAACATAGAACAAACCCGAAACTTCTAAGCAACGTTTGTTGTGACGCAAATTTAAGATAGAAATTTGAACTCAGTGACAGCTGTTTAATGGCCATGTGAGTAAGTTCTTTAAATTTGCATCATTTCATTCATCGCGAACAGTCCCCCTGTAAAAAAGCATGAATGCCACAGTTATCCTCATTTTCTCTTCTGCTCTATAATTTATTTGTACTCGATCAAAAGAAATTAAATTGATAGAAACAGAAAAAAAACCCCAGTTAAATATCGTTTATTATGTTTTAAATTCTTTTGGCTGATCAGTTGTGGTTGTTGTTATTTGACTGTAGGTCAGAACAAAACTATGATCAAAAATGTTCAAGCGGGAATAATTTCAATCTTAATTTCAGACGTTACACACATCTATAATAATAATAATAATAATAATAATAATAATAATAATAATTATGGCTTCAAATTTTGGCACACAGCCAGCAATTTCCGGGGAGGGAGTAAGCTGATTGCATCGAATCTAGTGCTCAACTGTTACTTATTTTTTATTGACCCCGAAAGGATGAAAAGCAAAGTCGACTTCAAAGAAATTTGAAGTCAGAACGTAGCAACGGACGAAATGCCGCTAAGCATTTTGCCCGGCGTGCTAACAATTCTACTAGCTCGCTGCACTAATAATAATAATAATAATAATTATTATTATTATTATTATAATAATAATCCTTTCTACTACAAGCACAAGGCCTGAAATTTGGGGGAGGAGATAGCCGCGCTCTACTGGTATTTATTTCATCGACCCTGAAAAGATGAATGACATACATATCCTTTGGTATATGCACATATGTCTCTCTATATTTTGTAGTTTTTCTCTGTCTTTAATCACCCTCTCCAGTCTGTCTACGCGCGCCCACGTTCACCAAGTCGGTAGTAAATCTCTCGTTTCTCTCTCTCTTTCTGTATCTCTAAAATGGAAAATAAAGGAATGGAAGTTCAGTTAATCAAATTTTTGTATGCCTGTTTGTGTGTGCGCGCGCTTGATGAGTCTAATCTTGTATGTATGTCTCTGTGTGTTCTTTCGTAACGTGTTCTTTTCGTTTTCTTTGTCGGTCAGAAGATGTGGAGAAATTTTATTGTAATAATGAACAATATTCCGCCCTGAGACTTCTATGGATCAGATTGGCTTCAACTTTTCTTGAGACAAAAAAAGGGCATGTACTTAAAGGTACATAGGTCGAAAGAATTTGCACGCACAATGCGGTGTTTAATCTGAAATAAAAGAAAGCACAAAAAGGAAAACAATCTTTAAACTTTAGTACGTTGTGTGTGGAAATAATTGCTGGTCGTTGGTCATCTTGGTCATTGATCTACTAGCCAGCATAGGCTGAAGCTAAACAACAACAACAACAACAACAACAACAACAAAAGTAACGACTACATAAAGATGGATGCTCTCGTAGACTTAATGTAATTAGCATTTGTTATGATAAATACGTTATAATGTGACATAATTTCAGAATAGAATTTGTGATATTGAAATCGGTAGAGCATCGGATCAAATATATTATATCATATTTTTAACTACACCCTTTCACGTTTTAAGTTTTCAAATTCTGATGAAGTGAATTGTGCCGCTTTATATTTGTAGTGTCAGTGAAATAAGAAATGGTCGAGAGATTGATCACACACTTCACCACACCTTTCGCAATATCCGTAGGGTCTTTATTTGTCGAAGAAATCATTACTTAATAAAAAGATATCGGCGGTGTAAATTTGATCGATAAACAACGACCTTGAGGTTTCATCGTCTGCTTTCATACACTCTACATTTTTTTCTGGGTTGAAAGCACAACTTTAGATGACCAGTAAGTCCATTATTTTGCAATATATTATAGAAGACGTTGCACATGTGAGCACGACTCCCCATTTGGTAATCGTGACACGTCCTCTAGAGGTTGGGCTAATTTTTGTAGATCAAGGATTTATGTTGTATGATATTTGATATATTTGTATTTATTTGCATTGTTTATATTTGACGGATATTCGTCCTCATCTTGTTCGTTGTTAACACAACGTTTCAGCTGATATACCCTCCAGCCTTCATCAGGTGTCTTGGGGAAATTTCGAACCTGGGTTCTCATTCCTGAGGTATTTTTTGATTTTATTATTATTATTATTATTATCACTGCCTGGAATCGAACTCGGAATGTTGGGGTTAGTAACCCGCGTTCTTAACTGTGGGCATATGGCGTAGTGGTTAAGGGCGCGGGCTACTAACCCCAAGATTCCGAGTTCAATTCCAGGCAGTGACCTGAATAATAATAACAACAACAACATCGAAAAATATCTTAGGAATGAGAACGCAGGTTCGAAATTTTCCCAAGACACCTGATGAAGGCTGGAGGGTATATCAGCCGAAACGTTGTGTGAACAACAAACAAGATGAGGACAAATATTCGTCAAATGTAAATAATGTACATAATTCCTCATCTCTTAAATATAAAACTAATATTTGTATTTGTCTATGTCGTTCATTTACTAGACACTGGCTACTGAGTTATTTCTCTTTGCTCATTTCTGTTTTGATTATATATAAATGTGTGAGATATATATATATATATGTGTATGTGCGTTTAACTGCGTGTGTATTTATGTCTGTGTGTAATGTATGGATGAATCACTTCTCTTAATTTTCTTAAAAAATTAACAAGTAAATTCAGCAACATTCTATAATCTGTCCTTTAATAATTATAATTATTTCTCTTTCGTTAATTAACGCGGCTTACAATAAAATTTTAATGGGAAAGTGTAACAATTCAAGTAAAAAAAAAAAACTTATTCTCATAACATAATTATAAAAATAATGAAAATAATTTGTTTCCGCTTTACTTCGATGATTACATGCTCACATACGATAGTGTGTATACATAAGTGTGCACCATATATATACTAGTGTATACGTATGTTTGTGTGTGTGTAAATATATGCATATATGTAGGTATATATGCATGTTTACATGTATGTAAATATACATATATGTATACAATCTTGTATACATATGTCTATATTTATATTTGTATACGTATGCATACATATACTGTCTGTATATGTTTTAGTTTTATATATATATAATTTGTATGAATGCATTTATCCATCCATCCAAACACACACACACACACACACACACACACACACACACACACACACACACACACACACACACACACACGGGTACACATATACACCCAAAAGTGTTTTACAACCTAATATTTACTTGCTGTTATTTATAGCTTTATGTGTCTACTTCGAGACTCAATTGCAAAAGAGAATTGTGTGTGTATTCATGTATTTGTGTATGTACTTCTATATATATGCGTTTGTATGGGAGAGAGAGAAAGAAAGAGTTGGTGTATGTGCATTTATGTATGTCTGTTTATGCGATGTGAATGATGATACTTTTTGACGAAAGCAACGCATTTATGAGCATCAGACGAATGTAGATAACGATTGAATGTCGGTGTGATTTGAACTTGGAACTTAATGGCATGTACCATAAAGGTATTTTGTCTGCCTTTGTACCGACTTCGGCAATCCACCCCTCAGGCGTTGACTCCTGGTATCATTTTATGAATAACGTCTATGTGCATGCTCTGTAATATTTGCTTCGTCTTGCTTTATTTATATGCCTGTTCTATAACCAGGCACACATTTCATCATCAATACCATGAGTTTTTAAGATTGTTGATGGAGAAACTTTATTGTCAAAAGAGCTCTAGAAGTGACGCTAGCGCTCTCTCTCTCTCTCACTCTCTCTCTCTCTCTCTCCCCTCCCCCCCCTCTCTCTCTCTCTCAAAACAACAATGCTCAACATAGTAGTGTGATTCGAGGGGTAGTTTTCTTGCTCTACCACTTACTGGATTCTAGTTTGGTATTGTGTCATATGTCACGGTGTTGTTGACTGTGAAACATTGTTAATCATTTTCGATAGTATGCTTGAAGTGAAACATTGCTGTCTCTGGCTTAATCTACGCATGGCAAAAATTGACTTCTAGCCGTGACCATCATCAC
Source organism: Octopus bimaculoides (assembly GCF_046866305.1). Taxonomy (NCBI): domain Eukaryota; kingdom Metazoa; phylum Mollusca; class Cephalopoda; order Octopoda; family Octopodidae; genus Octopus; species Octopus bimaculoides. Next base: position 39,346,607 of record NC_142944.1, on the reverse strand, counting down.
CCCACTTTCTGTATGTCATAGGCTATCTCCGTTTGCGTTATTCCATGTGGTACTCTCTCTCTTTTTAAGAGGTTCTGATATGATGTAAATTTGGCTGTTAATCCTAGCAGGTTAAGGGTCCTCATGGAATCCCTTCTTCAGCTTCTGTTTTATGATGTCTTCATAGTTTCAGCTCCTCAGTATATTGAAAATAAGACAAAGTTAGCATTACTGATGTTGCTGTTGCTGTTTTGCTTAGGTCGGCTTTGATTGAGTAGACATACGGTCAAAGTTTTTCTACTCATAACGATCTTGTTTTTCTTGTTCTTGTTGTTGTTGTTACTACTACTACTACTACTTATCGTTTGTAGGTCGTTATATAACCTGCTGAGGCTGGTGACACCTCAATCAATTGACATTTGATTATTTAAAAGCAATCAACTTAAGAGTTAATAATCTAGAGGCTGGACAATTAATACAAAATTGTGTTGCTGTTTTATGATTACTTTATTTTTAATCAGTGAAATGTGATAAACAACGATTATGGAGTGTTTGCGCGCGCGCGAGCACACACACACACACACACACACACACACACACACACACACACACACACACACACACACACACACACACACACACGGTTCAGCATCGAATAAGCTTACATTGTTAAACAAAGCGGAAATTGCTAATTTGTGTGTGTGTGTGTATTGGTGTCGGTGTGGCTGTGTGGTAAGAAGTTCACTTCCCAACCACATGGTTCCGAGTTCAGTCCCACTGCATGCCATCTTGGACGAGTTTCTTTTATTATAGCCTCAGGCCAACCAAAGCATTTTGGTTGGCAGAAACTGAAAAGAAGCCATATCATATGCATTTGTTTGTCTTTGTATTTGTCTCCTACTCCCACCGCTTTAGAATCCGTGTTGGTTTGTTTACGTCACCCTAATTTAGCAGTTCGCCAAAAGAGGTTGATAAAATAGTACCAGATTAATAAAAAATAAGTATTAAAGTTGACTTGTTCGACTAAACCCTTCCAGACGGTCCCCCAACATGGCTATATAACAGGTTAAATTTTAAGGACCCGCATTTTTTCAAAATTCTGCCAAACATCCTCAGAGATCTGCAAGATGTAAATGTAAAAGTTTTTCAAAGAACGTTTGGACAAATTTCTATCAGAGGCACCACATGGCGGCAGGGGACACGAAGAAGACCGGCTCCATCCAATTCGTTTCTTCAACAGAAACGATACAGGAAAGAAAACTAGTTGCACTGAAAGGCGGTGCCCCAGCATGGCCTCAACCTCTGGCTGAAACCAGTAAAAGATAAAAGAACACACACACACACACACACACACACACGCGCGCGCGCGGAGAGAGCGCTTACTGTTCCGTTATTGGTGGAGTCAGCAATAAAAAAAAGTATTCAATTCAGTGAGAGATCGATGTCATTTAATGTACAGAGTATTTAAGGCAGTGAGCTGGCGGGATTGTTAGCACGCTGAGCAAACGCTCAGCAACATTTCTTCCCTCTTTACGTTCTGATTTCAAATTGCACCGAGGTTGATTTTGCCTTTCATCCTTTCGAGGTCGATAAAATTGAGTACCATTTTATCGAGCGCTGGGGTGGAATTAATTGACTTATATCCTCCCAAGAGAATGCTGGCCTTGTGCTAAAATTTGAAATCAATATACACAGTATTTAAAAAAAAAAGGAGCTACTAATAGTTTCATGCTGTGGTAACGCAATAATAAATGGGCATTTTTGTTGTTTCAACTGCATGAAATTGATAGCCGCTCGTATTTAAGTACTGTGTATATTAAATGATATATATTATATTATGCATATTGTATACATACACACGCGTGTGCACTCTCAATCTGTGTATGATATATATCGCGGAAAGATGGACGTACAGTGTTAAAAAAAACTAAAAATATGTCAGTAGGAGACCGAAACTGTTCAGCAATGGTATTTACATTGCTAAAAACGGATTTCTCTCTGATTTTGTTTTAAAAAGCTCACTTTGCAACCATGCGGTTTCGTGTTCAATCTCGCTGCGTGCATATTGAGTAAGTGACTTTACTATAGCGCGGGCTAACCAATTCCTTGTGAGTTTATTTGATAGACAGAAACTCTGTGTATATGTGATGCTCGACAACCGGTGTTGGTTTCTTTACGTCCATTGACGTGAAACACGTAAATGACTCGATGCAATGTATGTACATTACACACCTGCTAGACCTCTTGATAAGAAATGCATTGGGCGCTAGGCTTAAGACTGAGCTGTGAATTGAGTGAGCTTTCTAGTTTGTATCTGAATTGCATATATCAAGTTTAAGATACCCTGCTGATTTCAACATTTGTAATTTTTGCTTCTTAGAATTTTAATTTTTGACCCATAGTCAACACATTCCGGAACAAATTTGTTCAAACGGGTTCTTTATATGTGTACGCACGCGCTCGTTTGCGGTGTGTGTGTGTTTGTGTGTAGTAGAAAAACTGAGGGACTGTATTGTCAAGGTTGCGTTAATATTCGTCTGTCACTCTTTTTATTTCATATCCGCTTCTCTCTCATTTTTACCTTTTACTCTGCCAGTTCGTTAACTCATTCGCTCCCACTCACCCGCTAACTCTCGGTGGTACACACACACACACACACACACACACACACACACACACACACACACACACACACACACACACACACACACACACACACACACACACACACAGAGTCATTGTCTGTTTTCCTCTGCTATTACTCTCTCTCTCTCTCTCTCTCTCTCTCTCTCTCTCTCTCTCTCTCTCTCTTCTGTTACTTTCTTCCAACGTCACGTTATCTTTCATTTCATACCAACTCCTGTAATTATGTTGTAGATGCATTTCCTTTTCTTTCCTCATTACAGTCTCCAGTGAAACAAACGTTGTTTCATATGAACACTTGCATGATGTGACTGATTCAAGCATAATAATAATAATAATAATAATAATAATAATAATAATAATTTCCTTTAGAAACCTCCGGGAAAAATCACTAGAGTGTGGTTAAATGCTTTCTTAAAATTGTCCTAATTTTTATTAGGTTGAGTGATTCCGAAGCCCGCATTAAATAGCTTCTTTATCTGGAAAGCAATTATTTTCAATGACTTTTCATATTCACAAAGCATTCCCGACCTTGTGTCTAACCTTGCCGCTCCGTTCCGTCAACCACTGCACTTCAATCAGTGCCGTAGTTTTTTTACCGTGTGTGTGTGTGTGTGTGTGTTCACACTATGCCAACATTACCATTGCCGCCACCACCACCACCCAACTGCCTGCTGTAACGCAAACATGACGAGGTTAGAGGAGGTTAGAGTACTTCAATGCCACGTTGCCTGTCAAAATAAACATGCAGTTGGTGTAAGCTGGGTGACTATTTTTCACCCCTGCTTATTTACTACAATGATGCTGTTTCAACGTAATTTCGTGACCGAACCCCGGTCCAGCATGTTGTGTGCGTGTGAATGAATATCTCTGCAGCTGTTCATAGCGATGTTTTGATTACATGAACAAGAGAATTTATCAGTAATATCTTCAGTTTTTTTTTGTTTTTTTCAAGGTGATGATTCTTATCGTTACAATCTTAAATGAATAAATAAAATAAAACTTAAAGCTACTCTATGTTAACAAGGAATTCCCAATGTGGTCTGTCAACCTGCAAGAAATAGCAACCAAATCTCTCTCTCTTATCACATAACATCTTTGTGAAAAGACAGCATATTGGATAGCATTGTCTTAATGAATTGTATCTAGAGAAAAGGCGTGTTTGGTCATAGCCTTTGTTCGTTGGTCTACTGGTTCAGAGCTGAGCTGGCGTTAAATAATAACTTTCCCAAAACTATTCCACGCAGATTTATGATTACTTATTTTAATTTTTACAATTTTATTGGAAAACGTGTTTATGTGTAATCTTTGACTCCTTGACTGTTTCCTTAGAAACAACATTCAGTAAATAAAATATTTATTAGACTCTTCTACTGTAAATACAACC
>NC_142944.1:39325098-39337598 GCF_046866305.1 Octopus bimaculoides | reverse complement strand
AATATATACATACATATACAAGTACACGCGTATATACATTCATATACATATTCTTCAGTTATATATGAGCGCACATGCGCACACACACGTTACGGCTAAATTTCTTCATTGTCTTTTCCAGTTATCAGTGTTTGGGTTGTTTTTGTTTTTTTTATATTTCAGTATTGAACATCTTCGGATTTTGCATTGTTTTATGCGTTTATTTTATATATTGATAACGAGTATTATCACAACATCACCCTTATGTCTACTTGTCATGTAACCATTATATTGACAATGTTGACAACTTGCCAACAGTTCCGTTTCCTCACTTACAAAACTCTCAACAATCAACACTGGCCAAATCCACAAAGTATTACGATTTCTGTGTGCACTCCATCCATGACTTCATAGTATTTCAGAGAGTTTCAGGAATGTTTGGTAGTGTTAGTTTCTGTTGATGTAACAAACACGAGAGCAATGTGAAAATGCACCTTAAGATTTAGTCACACAATAAATATAAGGTGTACCGGGAAGGAGCCGACGAATTGTTTGGTTAGATCACAAGCTGTGACAAAAGAACTTTGTCAAACCAATATAACTAATTAGTAATCAAATTGATTAATTTTATAAAACTGAAGCGAAATAACAAACGGCTTTTTTAAGTTCTGTTTTAGAAAATTACTATTTTTAAGATAGGAGAATATTGGAGTTCGCTTGAAGCTTTGTGTATTGTTTGTAAAGAATAAAAGTTTAGAATGGTACAACAATGCACTATAAAACAAAAAAATGGACTATATACCTGTTGTAACTTGGTTATCTATAGTCCGATGATATTTCGGAATTACAATTCCTTCTTCGGATCTTCTTAGCTGGAGTCTCTATAGCAGAGACTCCAGCCAAGAGGATCCGAAGAAGGAATTGTAATTCCGAAATATCATCGGACTATAGATAACCAAGTTACAACAGGTATATAGTCCATTTTTTGTTTTACTATTTTTAAATCTCTCAACGAGAGATATTCAGCAACAGTACTTTGGAGTAAAGATTGTTTGCCAACATGACATGGCAGTCATGGTTTAGGACGAATGTTGCTGTAATTAAGCCCCAGGAGACTAGTTGGTGCTAGATTCCCTTGTTCGAAAATATAAGGACACAGCTGTAATTTAGTCCCAGGATGTCTCCTGGGGCTAAATTACAGCAACATTCGTCCTAAACCAGGATTGCCATGTTATGTCGGCAAACAATCTTCACTCCAAAGTTCTGTTTGTTCAGAGTTTACTGACAAAGCGCTGTTCTTGTTTCTCTTTCTTTAATTACTATACTTGGAAAACATTGAGCAGTATTAACATGAAGTTTGAAAACTAATATACCATTTAAATAATAATGCCTAATTCCACTAAATTTTATTTTAACTATTTTTTTCTTTTTTACAGGTAAGTGATACGAATTATTTCCGAAATTGTCTATTGGAAGGTAAGTGTTTGCGTTTTATTTAAATATAATGTTGTTCCGTTGAAGTCAGACATATAAGGTTGTCTCTACTATTATTATTATATTTGGAGTTGTTTACTGTAAGATTAAGATAATTCTATGTCTGCCATGTTATCAATAGAGTGACACTTAATATGCTTGTTGTACTTGGCTCTTGCTAATGAACAACCCATCCAGCTTCGTTTTGTCGTAAATAAATAAAATCTGAGACTATAATAACATTTATGTTTCCATTTCGTTATTTTACAAAAATAGAATAAATAAAATAAAATTTAAAATTAAAAAAAAAACAAACATACTAAAGGAAAATTCTTGGCATTTATCCACTAAATCATTTCTTTTCTCTTATTCTTTATTCATGAAATGATTTTAAAAATAAGTAATACATTAATTCTTCAGTTATGCTGTATGTAAATTTTAACATACAATTTTCCTTCACTTTGACAACATGCAGTTTACATGATTCCGCTTTAGCGCTGTTTGCATTTCGGTTCCGTTTCTTTCTCTCTTTCTTTTTTTGTTTTCTTTTTTTTTCTTTTCTTACTTTTCTTGTGTGTGTGTGTGTGTGTGTGTGTGTGTGTGTAGAAAATCAGTTTCTATTTCACTTTTCCTTTTTCTTTCAGTATTTTTTTTTCATTTCACTTCTTCAATAGTAACGAAGTAGACCACACTCAAATACCAACGTTTTGTGTTAGAAATTTTTTTTTTAATAATATTTTCTGAAATATTTTCGAAACTGTAAAGTCGATAAAGCCGATTTCTCTAGAAATAATAATTAAAGAAAAATTAAATCAACTCCCAAATAAAAGTGTGATACAGATATTAGGAAAAGGGTTTATCATAAACGAAACAATTTGATTAGATAATGCTTTTTTTTTTAATGAAGGAAAAGATCCGATCCAAAATAATGGCAGGATCTTCACTAACTTTAAAAGATGCAACGTACATAAGTACACACATTCAATGGGGAAAAGATATATTACTTTCACCAGAAGGCAAAGCACAAACTATGTGTGTACATAAACGGGTGCATAATAATGGTATTCATCATATCTATTTCAAAAAGTAATTGCTTAAATTTCATTTGTATTTTTGGTTATTAATATCGTAAAATTCTCCCTCGTTTTATACGATTTCAATTTACGCGGCAACTAACAACATTTGCTGTGGAAACCGAGGGTTAATTGAATCTCTCTTTTTTGAATACTTCTTTTCTTTTCTTTTACAGCAGCTTATTGAACATTAAAATGTCTTGAACGAATGAATGAATGAAACATTTTCAGACCTTGTTTATTTTCATACTTTCTCGAAATGTAGACCATAATTATCTAAAATACTCGGCAAACCTGTTAACGCTGTTTTTAGTTGAAATGCCTGGTCATAATTGCATGTTTGCTGGGTGAAATATTGTGCTATTATAGTTATTACTTAAATAAACGTTAAGTAACTATAGCGAGAAAGAAATTAATGCTGTGTTGCTTAGTGTTTCAAAGACGACTGTTACGCTGATACAGTAAGAGGTTCCAAGCTTAGGTTTATATATTAAACTCACAATATTCCTGGTCAAAGGGGGAATCTTAGTGCCTGTCGATGGACATTTTGTATGGATTATCCTTGGACCGGAAGCTGTCTGGATGTTTGCAACAGAGTAGCCTCTGTTAAAGGAGTCTGGGAATTTATTGAGGAAGAGTAGTTATTTGGCGTGATCCCAGTACAACTCTTTTTTTCTTTCTTACTTTAAACTCACCGTGAGAAACGGGTCAATAATCAGTCCCTCCTAACTTCTATGTTTTATGCTCTTATTTATTTTTTAACAATTACCATTTTCTACTTTTTTCATTTCTACCTTTAGTTCTGATTTTTACGTAATCCTTGCTCTTGGTACAATCTCATGATGTTCCCATGCAGTCCTTGATTTTCATACAACCCCATCATGTCCCCACGTGGTCCTTGGTCTTCGTGCAACCACATCAAATTTCCACGTGGTCCTTGGTCTTCGAACAACCTGAAGATGTCCCCATATGGTCTTTGGTTTTCGTTCAACCCCATTGCTGTATTCGCGAAAGAGGTTCTTGAACTATCTTTCCAGCCTCTCGCATGGTTCATACATTTCAGGTGATTAATCTGAAGTTCCTTCTTCAGGTCAAAAATCGCTTTGGTTCTTTCCTGAGAACGGCTTTGACCAGTGACTAACGTATATGTCTTGCTTTCTATTCTTGTTTCTTTAGCAAGAAAGGTCTAAACGCCTTTGAATTGCTCTTACAACCATCTAAATTTGGGAACAAAATTTGTATTAATAGTTGTCTACTGTAACATGCCCACAAACAATCAGTAGCTGCCAGTCTTTGTGACTTTATGAAAGAACCCCTGCAATACATAGGAATCTTACTATAATACTAGTAAGTATTTCAAGTGCGGAAGTACTTGAAAATATGTAAAGGTGAGGTTTACTACGGCGAGAAATTTTAATCTGGTTCCCTATATTTTATTCCGGTTATCTCTTAGGAGGGCTTACAGTATTACCATTGTTAACCAAATCTTCAAATTATACCTTAGCATATTATCAGATAATGAAGACGTCGTCAGTTATACAAAATGGATTGTCTTTGATTGTAGGTTCTCTCAATTAACCCTTTAGCATTCAGATTACTCAGTCAAATGTAATGCTTAATTTATTCACATTGTTTTGAATTAACCATGCATTGTCTCATAGTTTCGGGATTTCAATGAGATGATTGTTTATTTGTAGAAAGATAAATTTAGACTGGTGGTTCCAAGAGGCCAGAGTTGGCTGGCATGAACATGAAATAGATAGGATGTTTTGGCCAGATAAGGTCGGTTTAAATGCTAACGACTTAAAGCTGGTCTAAGACTAAACAACAAATACGAGACAGCTCTTCTTCCTATTTTTCTGAAGAAAGTCTGCCAGTACTTGCTTCAGTCTAGTAAACAACTGCAAATTATCGAGTTAGTATATGATGCCAGACAAATATTCCCCGAATTTATAGTTACAACTGATGTTGTGTTGTTCACTTAGTGATTCCAACACCAGTGAAAGTTATATTCAATTATATCGAACCCAGTGTTTACTCTGGTACTTATTTTATCGATCTGTATGTGTCGAATGGAATAGGTCTAACTCTGGAGTAGTGGAACGTAACACCAAATACCACAAGGTATCCATAACACCGATTTTGGTTTTAACTGAATACAAGATTAACCTTTTTTCTTATAAGATAAGAGCTTGAAATCAATTGTAGACGCCCTAACTGCTAGAAAAAAACAGTCAAATCTTCCCCAAGTACCAGTTGTTGTTTAGCCCCATGATCGTGCAGATTTGTTAGCAAAAAATATTGAAGCCGTAAACTTCTTTTTGTATAATGAAGGCGGCATAATACAAAATGCTTAAAAAAGAATGAATAAAATAGTAGCGTGTGGCTCGAGAAAAATTTAGCTGTTATTTCTTCCAGCAGGAGTGACGCGTAAAGACCCGCCCATTCATGGTTCGGTTGGTTGTTCAATACCCTATCATCTTTATTTGCCTTATCAAGCTCTCATAAATTATTATAATCGCTAATAAACAACTCCTGTATCTTCCATTTTTTTTTTCAATGGATAGCAGACGTTATTGATATGGGAGATACTGTTGCTGAACGTGTTAAATATTGTTGTTAGACATTAAGGTATCTAAAGCGGAAGGGGTTGGAAACTACGGTCGTTTTTAAAGTTATAGCATGTAATTGCAATTATTGTGCTGTAGAATAAAGAGTGACTGTGTGGTGATGGCGGTGGTGTTTTGGAGTCTGGAAGTGGCTGACGTAGAGGATACAGTGGAAGATAAATGGACTGACTGGGTGTAGTGCAAGTAAATTCTGTGGAATTGCAAGTCTGAGGTATTAATTAAATGCTTTCACCCACCATTTACTCTTCATTTTGTTTTATGCTATAATGTCACTTTGATTATAGAGTTCAATGATTGATTGTAGTCTCTTCAGTCTATTCCTTCAACCTCTCTTACTCAGTTTCGCCATATTTATTTATTTATCGTCTGGTCAATCATTTCTTTACGTGTAAAGGAGGAGACACTTTCCAACATATTCTTACATCCATTTATTTGGACTAGAAATGATGCTTCTATTCGACACTAAAAAGAATGGCATTTTGCATGTGATAATACGATTACACATATACTCCCTGCTCTCTCTCTCTCTCTCTCTCTCTCGCACGCACACAGACACATACACACACATTCTCTCTCTCTCTCTGATCCCTTTTGGTTGAAGTGAAAAAATATTTTTTTATGTACCACATTTGATGGCATATAGACTCACTTCTTTTTTCTCAAAAAATATCTCTAAAAGTCACTTCGAGTCTTGTGTTAGGAAAATGGTCTATATTCCATGCTTTAATGCACTAAAATCTTTTTTTTTTTTTTCTGAGTTTTCGCTACTGAAATTGAGATGCATCTAGAACGCCTGTGCTTCTTTTGTGCCATAAAGTATGATAAATGTTTATAGAATCACTACTTCATTGTTTCCCTTCAACGTTCTCATTTTATTTTCATCTCTTCAATAATGAGGAAGACCCCCCCTCCTCTAAACCAGTGGTTTTCAACCATTTTTTTTTTACCTACGGATCCCTTGGATTATTATTTTGTTCATTGATGATTTTTTCAAAGTCCTTATTTTGTTTTTCACCCATTCACTTGTGTTGGTTTGTAGTAGAACTCTCGGAGAGAACATGTTTCAGTGACCAGAAATCATGTTGACTTAAGTAAAACATTATACAGTACCTGTATCTTGCAATAAATTCATCTAAAATAAAAGTTTTTTCATGGACCCTTGAAATACTACAGTGAATCCCAAATTTATTATTTTGCTTGCTTGTGTGGACGCCACCCTCCCCCCAATCTTATATGGACCTCCAGGGGTCGTATGGACCCTAGTTGAGAACCACTCTAAACTAACATTTTGTATTAGAAATATACTTAATGATCTGTTAAATATTTTCGAAATTCTGAAGTCGAGAAAACCGATTTTTTTTTTTAATGATAATAAAAAACATGAAATCAATTCCCAAATAAAATGTGTTTTACAGGAACTAGAAAAAAGTTGGGGCACCGCCTTGAATTCTTAGTCGAATGAATCAGCCCTGGTACTTATTTTTAAGCCTGGTATTTCTATCAATTTCTTTTGCGAAACCGCTAAATTACGGAGAATCAAAGACACCAGTTGTCAAGCAGTGGCAGGGGGTGCGCAAGCACACACACACACGTACACACAAATATATATATATATATATATATATAAAGAGAGAAAAGGATAAAGAGAACAATGGCAATGTTAGCAGTATATTTTATGGATAAAGTCTTACAGCTGTTTCAGGGAAAATCCAATGTATCCCTTCATCAATGTATTCCTTCTTCGTCTTTTGTTTTTTGTAAATTTGAACTAATATATATAATATATATATAATCTGCATGCGTGTGTGTGTACACTCTGCCCAACGTATTGAGTCCTATATCAGATATTGTTTGTGCTATGTTGAATGTATTATTTTTCTAATATACACTACTGCACAACTCCTACGATACAATTAAGGGCAGTTCTGTTTAGGATCGATTCCAGAGAACAGGGCTGCGAAACGAGTTTGAAGAAAACAAAACAAGCATTATCATAGTTCAGGTTCCTCAGCATTACCACCGCCTCTCTCTCTGAAAGAGATAATAGAATAATAGAATACTTAAGTATTTATGCGAGATTACAAAACCGGTAGATCGATGAAATTTCATCCCCAAGTCCAAATTTTGCTGGCACGAATTCTGCCTTTCCGTTCACTAACAAGTTGTTTTAAAATAAGTGTTCAATGGATATTTAATCATCGACTATTACTGTCTTTGACTCCTCCCTGCTCACGTACACACTTCAGATATTGATTTCATTTTTTTTTGTTTTGTTTCTTCACAGCATTTGCTTTCACTGGAAGAGCAATTTAGTTGCTCTTCTGATGATATCGATATTGTTTGTAAACCTTAAAAATTGGGCCAACTTGCTATTTCTTTATATATATATATATATATATATATATATATATATATATATATGCACACACACACACACACACTATTTTGTCTGGGGAAAGTCATTTTCTTTTTGTGCCTTATAATTTAAGACACTCACCGGTAAAATTTCCACTTATTTCTTATTTTCATTTTTCTAAAATTTTCGTTGCGTCTTGCATCCTTTTCAACAATTTTGAGTCAAGACTACTGAAAAGGATGCAAGACGCAACGAAAATTTTAGAAAAATATTGGAAATTTTACCGGTGAGTGTCTTAAATTATAAGGCACAAAAAGAAAATGACTTTCTCCAGACACAACAGAACATGCTTCAACACACGAACTGACAGAAAGAATCTTGCAAACCAAATCCCAAAACGAAATATATATATAATATATATATATATATTATAGCAGAAGTAACAATGACACTCGTAGAAACACACAAACAGATATGCAGGTATATAAACATGTGTGTGTGTGCGTGAGAGAGAGGGGGGGGGGGGAGAAAGACTGTCTTTGCAAATGATAGAGAAAGAAAAATGGAGTGTGACTTCTATATTCCAGCGTTCTTGTGAGCTATCTCTCTCTCTCTCTCTCTCTCTCTCTCTCTCTCTCTCTCTCTCTCTCTCTCCGTCACTGTTTTTCCAGATAGATTCTGAATTGGTACCGATTCATTCTAATGGTCTCTTACTCCCGCGTCCGTTATTTTATACCCGGAACTCTTGAAGTTGAACCAGAAGTAATACCAACACTTTCAAATTATATATATATATATATATATATATACATATATATATATATATCATGTCCATTCTCCGGTGTGGTCAAGTGTCTCATGATATATTTATTTATAGCTGAGGTTCCTGGAGTGGTGTCAGAATCGTTAGTCCACCGAACAGAATGCGTTTTGTTCAGCTCTCAGCGTTCTTAGTTCATATCTCACCGAGGTCAAGTTTGCCTTTTACTCCTCTGGGGTCAGTAAAGTACTGGGATGAATGGTATCGGTTAAACACTCTTCCAAAATAGTAGGCCCTGTGCCTAGATTAGAAACAGTTATTTATAATTATGGAAAAAAAAAAAATGTTAAGTCGGGTTTAAAATGGTTAAATGTCTCTTTACTTTATTTAACGTTCGGGTTTCGAATCTTGCTAAGGTTCCACTATACCTTCCTGAGTTTGCATCCTGATATTTGTGCTATTTGCATCCATCATGGATCCCGACTCCAATTGCACCGTTATGTTCACTCCTGTCCAATCCAGTATACTTTATTCCTCGCTCTCCTCGGGGCCCAACAAAATATTGGCATCGATGTTCTTGGAGGTTGGTGCCCTAAACATTGTCCATAGCAATGACCAAAATCAGTAAAAAGGCAATAATATAAACCGATTCACAGTAGAAATGATATTGCTTTTTAAAGCCATCACTACCGCCACCGCAAAACAACAACCGTGACAAAACGAGTCAATGAGAAAGCGTTTATGTAGTTGCTAGAAATAGCAGCCAAGTTCCTCACATCAGACTCTACCGTCTTAAAAAAAAAAGTATTGTTGGTAAAAAAAGAGGATAGATTTATAAAAAGTTAGGATGAATAAGTTTAGAAACCTCTTTAGTTCATATATATTCGATAGGCCTGCTATGGGCTAAACTAGAATAACAAAAATTACATCTATCTATCTATCTATCTATCTATCTATCTATCTATCTGTCTGTCTGTCTGTCTGTCTGTGCGTCTATCTATCTATCTGTCTATTTATCTGTCTGTCTGTCTGTCCGTCTATCTATCAGTCTATCTATCCGTTTATCTATCTCTCTGCCTGTCTTTTTATCTCTCTCTCTCTCTCCCTCCCTCCCTCTATCTATCTATTTATGCTAAATTTATAAAAACAATTTGTTATTCAACTGAGGGCATAACATAATATTTTTTTAATAAAGTACGTGTTTATTTACCTATTTAGCTTGTATGTATATGTGTGTGTTTAGTTGAAAGTGCTTTTTGATCACGGTTATAGTTATCAAAATTAATGCGCTCCAAACTCTGAAGTTCAAAATTAATGAAAATTATCTGCTCCGGATATTGTTATCGAAATTTTCGAGTAAACCGCTACACACCTAATACTTATTGTATTGACGAAACATAGACATAAATGTACACGCACGCACGCACACACACACACACACACACATGCATACATACATATATATACACACACACACACACACACACACACGTACATACATACATACTTATACACATGCATACATATGTTCACTTACATGCATTCATACATACATACATAATACATACATGCATTCCATACGCACACACACGTATCTATCTGAATATGTATATAGAAATGTACGTTTGTATGTTTGTGTGTGTGTGTGTGTATATGTGTGTGTATGTAAATTTATATACATAAATATTTTGTGTGTGTGTGTGTGTATTTAATGTATGTGTCTTGTGTATATGTAGCTATTTATATTCTGCATTATATACCGATATAACTATATAACAGATGGACAATGCTCTGTTAGCCTTAAAAGATTTTCTTTATTTTATTGTTGTTATTATTTTTTAATCCACTTAAGCTCTAATAAGTTGATGTTTTAAAGGCGCTTACCATTCACATCCACCAGCCTCTTATGTTTCTCTCCCTACCCCCATCTGCCCTTCCTTTTCCCTTCTTGTCTCTTTCTCAGTCTTGTCAAAACAGGGGAAAAACCTCTTAAACAAATGCGCGCGCGCACGTGTGTGTGTGGTTAAGAAATTTGCTTCGCAATCACATGGTTGCTGGTTCGCTCTCTGCATGTTGTCTTGTAGAAGTTACATCGTCGAGTTGATCAGTCTGTGGAATTCAGTAGACGGAAACTGTGTAGAAGCTCGTTGTGTGTGCGCGCGTAATGTGTGTGTGTGTGTGTGTGTGTGTGTTTCCTAAATAGAGGACTCTTTTAAATTGTATGTCGTTCAAATCATGTAGCGGCATACCGATGTTTTTGAGTAAACTCTTGGAGGTTCTTCAGTACTGCACAGTCTAAAGACTGAAACCGACATTGTGTGTATGTGCGTGTGTGCGAGAGAGAGAGAGAGAGAAAAAAAGAAAGTGTGTGTGTGTATATCTATGTGTTCATGTTTCAAAACTTATTTATTCCTGTAACAGAAACGGCACTTTAAGGCCTTAATTTGCCCCCCCCCCTCTCTACATTCTCTCCGCTTTCTCCTTCACTCTCTTGTTATCTTCTTCATTTACTTTATTCTTCTGTCTTTCATTCTGATCAATTTCCATGAAATGTGATTCAGGATTATCAGTTCCCATGACCAAACACTGCCGCCGCATCCTCCGGCATATTTGGCTGTGTGCGTGCGTATGGTGATGTTCGGCTTTGTTTTTGTTTCGTTTCGCGAAGACAACTTTTCGTTGTGCATAAATAAATATATCAGTCTTGAAAAGAGGTGTGGGGGAAAGGTACAATAACATATTCCTCCTATACACTCACTTTCGCTGTCCCTTTTCCCATTCTCTCTCTCTCTCTCTCTTTCTCTCTCTCTCTGTGTGTATATATATATATATATATATATATATATATATATATATATATATATATACATACATATATATATATATGTGTGTGTGTGTGTATATATATATATATATATATAGTTCAAAAACACAATAACAAAAAAACAAAAAAACAACAAAGTGAGGACGTGATATGGATAGTATTATTGGACGCTCAGGAAAGGAAAGAGAGAGTGTATGACGTTTCGGGCGTAGCCCTTCGTCGGAAAGATGGAAAGTTCGGAGAATGGAAGAACGGAGAAAGAGGAAATGGTACCGATGCCCACGAGGTTACATGATGAAAAGACCGGAAGAGGAGGTGGTGGGGGAAAACTTCTTTCTAAGATAGGAGAGTGAAAAAGGGAGGTGAATATCGGTGCGCGTGCGAAAGTCTGCGAGTGTGTGTGTGATAACAGAACGTGTGTGTGCGTATGTATGTGTGTGAGTGTGTGTGTGTGTGCATGGTTTGGTGGTTTATCTGTTAGTGTGTTTGTGTGTGTGTGTGTGTGTGTGTATGACGTAGTGGAAGAAGTTAGTAGCAGGACTGGTTAGTGGACGCTGTAGACAGTGTAGGTAGAAGGTCAACAGGTGTTGTTTGGGTGTGTGTGTGTTCGTGTTTGTGTGGGGTTGTCGGTGTTAGGTACGTGTACGTGTGTGTGTGTACTTTGTATGTGCGCGAGTGTGTATGTGTATGTTTTCTATGCGTGCGTGTGTGTTTGTGTGTATGTGTATGTTGTGTGTATGTGCGTTGCTGTGTACGTGTGTGTGCGTGCGTTTGCTATTGTATATGCGTGTGTTGTTTATGCCCATGTGTGTATGATTGTATGCGTGTCTGTGTGAGTGTGTAGTGTTGGTGAGAAGTGTGTGGGTGTGTGCGTGTGTATATATATTTTTTTCATTTCAAAGTTTCAGCTCAGAGCTGCGGCCATGCTGATGCACCACCGTGCACATTATTATATACATATACATATATATATATATATATACATATATATATATATATATACATACATATTATATGTGTGTGTGTGTGTATATATATATATATATATATATATATATATATATATACATATATATATATATATATATATATATACATATATATATATATATATATATACATATATATATATAGAGAGAGAGTGTATGACGTTTCGGGCGTAGACCTTCGTCGGAAAGATGGAAAGTTCGGAGAATGGAAGAACGGAGAAAGAGGAAAATGGTACCGATGCCCACGAGGTTACATGATGAAAAGACCGGAAGAGGAGGTGGTGGGGGAAAACTTCTTTCTAAGATAGGAGAGTGAAAAAGGGAGGTGAATATCGGTGCGCGTGCGAAAGTCTGCGAGTGTGTGTGTCATATATATATATATATATATATATATATATATATAATATAACATATAT
>NC_142944.1:39292948-39324598 GCF_046866305.1 Octopus bimaculoides | reverse complement strand
TTGCCAAGTGTATATAACGTAATGTTTTGTTTAATTCGGAGTTGGAGCAGTGTCGGTAAGCGAATCATGACTTGAAGTTTTACTTTGTTGTTCTTATATGTAGCAAGATGGTGGAGATTTTAAACGAAGAAAACCAACGGACAAAGGGAAAAAGATAATAGTGAATTGCTAGTGGGAAATTTCAATTGAAAGTAAATGAAAACTGATAAAGGCATTATCCAGGAATTATTGCTGAAAATTATTTGTAAGATTCTGTAGCATTTGTAAAAATTGACTGTAACAGGCAGCAAAAAGCTCAGCTATGATGACAATAAAGTTATGTAAGATGATGGTTTACTATTTCGTGTGGTAGTAGAGTGGAAATATGTCCCCCCTCTTCTCGCTGTCTTTTCTCTCCCTCCATCTCTCTCTCACACATACACATACACACAATGAATGAAGTATATCATGGGTTTTATTAAAGCATATAACAGTAGGAAAAATAGTGTGTTATGTGATAACAGAGCGGAAGTAAAAGAAACAGAAAATATGGAATTTTCTCTCTGAATTGGTCAAAGAACTAAGAAATTTTGGGGCACCTGTGAGTGAGTGCATGGTATCCTGGTTATCATGGTACTCTACTGAAAAATTGCAAAACAGCTGTTCAAAAGCTGGTGACAAGAATTCAAACCCAGACTAGCAGAGCTGAAAAAGCCTGCCTCTCTCTCTCTCTCTCTCTCTCTCTCTCTCTCTCTCTCCCTCTCTCCCTCTCTCTCTCTTGCACACGAATCTTTCTCAATGACCATGAGAGAACAGGAGAATGAAAATAAATGGTCTTAGACTGTTCTAGTTACCATACTCTAAGATTTACTAATTTATTGAATGTGGTTGAAGCAAATTACCTCGAATTATAATTGTCAAAGATCGTGGAGTAAATATATGTCTTTTATCGCTGCATTAATTTCAGTAGACGGCAATTAATATCTCTAAAAAACATGGAAGCTTTAAGATTTTGAAGGAGAAATAATCAAAATGGGGGAGAGAAAAAAATATTTAGAACATTAGGAATGGTTAAATACGAACATATAATGGAAAGAATAAAAAACACTGAGTAAAAAGAAAAAAAACCCAACATTGCACGTATACGAAGCGTATGGGTCTGTGTTCGCAGTGAAAATATAAGGCGTGTAGAAAAATTATTAATACATAGGTGGGGTGTCAAAATCAATTGAATTGAACCCGATGTTTAATATTTGTTTTATCAATCATGGGATGGGAAGTAAAAACAGACCAACAGTGCTTAGTACAAAAATCTTTTTCTTAACCACCAATTTTTTTAGAAGGCCTCAAGAGATACTTCTTGACTTCCATACCTTTTCTTATTTCTGTTTATTATAGAGTTCGCTTTCAGAGGGAATGAGCGTGTGCGTGCGTGTGTATTACATTTACATACTCTTGATGTAACGACGGCAAATGTACACTAACCGGCATGTCACTTCACCTATCGTCGTAACCTCGCTACCATTAGACAAGGTTTGCGTCACTGCTGCATCCATGATCCCTTGGCACAAATTGGCAGCCGATTAAATACACAATAGTACTTGAATCGTGTCTTATATTGTCTTTCATCCCCGAAGATTGAAATCAAAGTCAATCTTGGCGGAAAACATAAAGAGCAGGAGCAGTTACTTTGAGATATTTTGTTCGATGTTCTGACGATTCTGCCAGTTCACCTTCCGAGTAAGAATGTAAGAGTTTACTCATTTTTTAACTCCTTATAACAACAGCCCATATTAATTATGATCCTACTAATGAATTTCAGGTACATATTTCCTTAGACGTACAAGCATACACAATACAGATAAGCTAGGGTTTTTAGAAAAAGAAATCAATCGATTCTCACATTACAAATACAATCTGTTAGTGGAACAGTAAAAATATGCAAGACTTTTATCAAATTAAAACGGGACATTGTTTTTGCTATCTACATTCCAACAAAAGAGCTTTGTATTTTTGTTAGAAACCAGCTCCTTCCTCAGAGGAAGAATTTAAATAATTAAAAGCAGAAGCGAACATACATATATATCCATGTGTATGTATATATGATATACATTATATATATATATATATATATATATATATATATATATATATATATATATATATATATATATATATTCTCTCTACTTGTGTGTGTTTCATTAACTCTAGATCAATCCTGTTCGAACTGACTTACGACCAAATGTTTTCCAACCGTGGCAACCTTATTCTTTATTTTATATTATTCATTTTTTGTCAGGCATGGCGTGTCGACATAAAACTACCCGGTGTGATGTGTTCCTCCATTTTTTAAGATTAAAGAGTCATACTTCGGATAGCTTTTCCTGTTGTTTCTAATGGACTGAACCACTATTTTGAGGGTTCTTCTTACAGCCCTTACCACTCCAACTTTTTTGTTACAGTCAAACTGTAGTATATACTATTATTTATTTACTTGGAGTGGAGGCGCAATGGCCAGTGGTTAGGGCAGTGGACTCGCGGTCATAGGATCGCGGTTTCGATTCCCAGACCGGGCGTTGTGAGTGTTTATTGAGCGCAAACAACCTAAAGCTCTACGAGGCTCCGGCAGGGGATGGTGGCGAACCCTGCTGTACTCTTCCACCACAACTTTCTCTCACTCTTACTCCCTGTTTCTGTTGTGCCTGTATTTCAAAGGGTCAGCCTTGTCACACACTGTGTCACGCTGAATATCCCCGAGAACTACGTTAAAGGTACACGTGTCTGTGGAGTGCTCAGCCACTTGCACGTTAATTTCACGAGCAGGCTGTTCCGTTGATCGGATCAACTGGAACCCTCGACGTCGTAAGCGACGGAGTGCCAACAACAATATTTACTTGGTACATTCCTCATATAGAAAATCTTATATTATTGATCGCCGATGAAGATGCTCGAGCTTGCATCACCTTTGACACAAGTCGACCTGGTATTTCTGTCATGTGATACTGGGTAAACCAGTAAAATATCCTTCCTCCCTCCCGCTCTCTCCCCTTCTCTCTTTTCTATCTTTAGAGACTAACGTGGTGTCAAAGTCATAGTTTAATGAAATTGTTATTATAATAAATCATTATTGATTCAGTCTATGAACAATGTTATTTAATATTTCATGTTAAAGTTAATTTCCTTCCGTCTTTATTATATATATATATCAATGCTCAATATCTTGCTGGAAATGTTTAAAATTGAAGTGTAATCTCGCACACATATTTCCCATGGTGGCAACTGTTCTCCAGTACTTTCCTCCTCTCACTCGAATGCCAGCAGATGTTGTCGCGCGCGCACGCACGCACAGACACACACCGTTTCTTTCTTTCGTTTTGTCTTCCATTTCTCTCACCTCTGTTACTGCTGCTAGTGGCATTTCTCTCACGACTGTCGATTCTTTCTGCAGTCATCTACCTATCAGATGCTGTTTTCTCCGTCATAAATATCAACCAAGATAGTAATTTTAACTAAATTTGGCAACTGGAAGTGTTTGAAAGCTACTAGTTTGATTTATAAACTTATCTGCCCGGAATAGCAGAAGATAAATAACTTGAAGAGGAACGGTTGTCACGGAAGAAAGATGAGTTGTTACCCAGACACAGATGCTTGCGTGGATATCACGAATGCCAAGATTGGTTGGTTGTCGAAGAAATGAGAAAATGGCGTTTTACTTTATATTATGCAGAACGATGTTGCAAAAAACGAAGTTACTTTTCTTGTGTACACTGGAATGGTTATTGATAGCAATATTCGCATTTTCAAAGAATATTGTCTGTAAAGACATTTCTTAACTATTTCATTTTTATGAATATCAATGTTATCGCTAAACAAAGCTTAATCGATAGAAAGAGGTGTAATCGAAATATATTCCTCTTCTGTGACATTGTATTAATGTCTTCAAATATTGTTTTATTCGGTTGTTAGCCCTGATCATGTACAGCTATTGATCAAAAGCGTTTCAGGTGGGATCATCCCATTTTTTAAGTGTAACTTGAGCTAATGATCTCTATAATGCAGGGGATACTCTCTTTTACTTGTTTCAGTCATTTGACTTCGGCCATGCTGGAGCACCGCCTTTAGTCGAGCAAATCGACCCCAGGACTTATTCTTTGTAAGCCTAGTACTTATTCTATCGGTCTCTTTTTGTCGAACCGCTAAGTTACGGGGACGTAAACACCAGCATCGGTTGTCAAGCGATTGTGGGGGGACAAACACAGACACATAAACACACACACACACACACATATATATATATACATATATACGACTGGCTTCTTTCAGTTTCCGTCTACCAAATCCACTCACAAGGCTTTTGGTCGGCCCGAGGCTATAGTAGAAGACACTTGCCCAAGATGCCACGCCGTTGGACTGAACCCGGAATCATGTGGTTGATAAGCGACCTACTTACCACACAGCCACTCTTGTATATATATATATATATATATATATATATATATATATATATATATATATATATATATATATATATATATATATATATAT
This sequence comes from Octopus bimaculoides, assembly GCF_046866305.1. Taxonomy (NCBI): domain Eukaryota; kingdom Metazoa; phylum Mollusca; class Cephalopoda; order Octopoda; family Octopodidae; genus Octopus; species Octopus bimaculoides. The sequence continues at coordinate 39,320,074 of NC_142944.1, read as the reverse complement.
ATATATATATATATATATATATATATATATATATATATATATATATATATATATATATATATATATATATATATATATATATATCAAACATCGTTATGTATGAAAATGCTCTTATAGCTAATAGCTGCATTAGACATGTCAATAATATACAGTGTATTATTATAATTGTGTCTGGTAAACTGTGTTGTTTATTCATATTTAAAGATTTAGTGCGGTCGAAGCTCTGTGTGTGTCTTTACTTGGAGGATTTCCGTTGGTTCGTAAAGGTGGCTGTCTTTATGCCCTTAACTACCCCGGATACATTTCACAACCCTATTTTATTGTTAATATTAGCTTCTCTGCTCCGTTGACTGCGATGAAAGAGTAAGAAACTGGTTTAGGTTTCAACTATAAGCATTTAGGAGGATTTCAGTTAATCTCTCTGACATTTTAAGAGACGTGAAGAAATGAACAAAGGGATAATAATTTTATGACATTTAACCAACCCAGCATATTGCATTTGTGATTTTTGTTGAAGCGGCTGCCTGCTGTAACTGATAATAATTTGGTATGACTACCAAATTTAGGTGTATGTTATGTGTGTGTCTCACTGTTTTTCTCTTTCTCTCCCACATGTATGTATAGTTATATATTTATATATTAATATCTATAAATATATGTTCTTACACATACACACACACACACGTCTAATTTGATTGTGAAAATATTTGTAATTCTTTGGGCGGTTTGGTACACATTTCTACTTGCAAACAATAGAGTTGACGTAAAGCTCGACAGTCTAATTTAAAATCTGCTGTTTCCTAATATGTACTAAATGTACATATCTGCACATGTGCAGAACAAGAAAATGGAATACTGTTTGTTTGTTTTTTCCTCCTACTTCTCCAATTTCTGTTATATTGGTTTCATTCATTGGTCTACAGCCATTTGGGGAGGGGGAGTCCAGTGGATGAGATGAATTATGGTGTCTGTTCTGGTTTTTTGCGTTCTGCTTTTAAATTCCATCTCCTATCCTTGGCGTCCATTCTGAGACCCTGCTAATTAATACTGATGGGTCTCCGGTGCCATATAGAGTGGTGTTTGACTGGAGTAACATTTCAGTTATATAAATACAAATCCTGCACTGTTGTTGGGATAAATGCAAGAACAAAAACATTCATTGGGATACAGCAGTGCTGGGGCCATCATCTTCAGGATTTTACGAAGTCGGCTACTTTATTGATCGCTTGGATTTTTAAAAAATTGTTTACAACCACCGGAATTTTTTAAAATTTTCTACTCTGATGAATTTTTGTGTGTTGATGATAAATATATGCTGTCGACAATGCTTCCGATTGGCTAAAATTACATACCTCTGAAAACTTGTAACTTTTTTTTTTTTTTTGTAATTTCTAGAGAAAATGAAAAGAAATTTCGTCATCAATGTAGAAAATCTAAAAAATATCTAAAAATTTGAAAGAAAAAACTCCGGTTGTTGGAAAGGATTTAAAAAGATGCGATCACTTTCGTAAAGAACTAAATGTTAAGTTTACCTATGGATAATGAGACGTAACTAGGTTAAAACTAAATACCATTATAGGTTTTTTGGTGCGGTTTTTTTCAGAACTTAGCGATTATGCTATCCCGCACCGTTCGATGTGACTTTATTGAAGACTAGATTTTTGTATTTGGTTCCTGAAAATAACATCTATTAATTATAGCTATCTTCCCCATACGATAAAAAAAAAAACTTATGCTTTTCTTATTTTGATGCCAAAATATTTCTAGAAATATTTTCAAGGAATTGGGTTGTAGTTTCTAGCTGTTCGAACAACCCTATAGAATCTGTCTTTGATATGTGTGAATACAACAACATCACTCTCTCTCTCTCTCTCTCTCTCTCTCTCTCTCTCTCTCTCTCTCTCTCTCTCTCTCTCTCTCTCTCTCCCGTCTTATAATGGTAACTATCTCTTTCCCTTTCCCGTCTTATGGTGGTGATTACATTACCCTATGTGAGATTTGAGGGATATTCAACTGCTGTTTCTTATAGGTCGGGCATTCACTTTGAGGTCTCTACCGGTGGCTCGTGTATTTCTTGAAAATCCTAGCAAATTAACGTTTTAATCTGAAATCATGTAAAGCATTAAACTACCCATTAATAAAAGCTCAATCGTAGATTTGGCTTAAAGACTGATATTTATGACAGCCTCCCTCCAACTTATTATGAATGAGGAGAAGAAGGGGGGAGAAAGAACTAGAGAATTAGAAAAATATCGACGGGGAGGAGAGTTTAAGGTTTTTCATCTTGGTGTATTAAGTTATATTAGGAGAGAGGGTGTGTATAAACACCTCAAGTAGAATATATTTACATACATTCACATTCCTTCTGAAGGATGACTTATGTGTCGACATGAACGAATGTATATGTGTGTGTATATATATACTCTCGCAGAGAAGGAATATCCAGTACATGGAGCTCATTGTGTGTGTAAATGTAGGTAAATATGCGTATGTAGAAGCATAAATGTGTATGTATATATATATATATATATATATATATATATATATATATATATATATATATATATATATATATATCTTTATTCTGATTTTGGGCATTCTGAGTTCAAACCTGACAGATAGTATCAGCAATTTTAAAAGCCAATGTAAACAGTTTCCTCGATTCGATCGAAAGAGGGGCTGTTCCCTCCCCCTACACACACACATAATTGATGCTGTCCATAAGTCAGGTAGAAAAGCACAGTCAGTATTAGAAATATACTGGCTATGTTTTCATATATCGTTGAGCAGGAGTGGCTGTGTGGTAAGTAGCTTGCTTACCAACCACATGGGTCCGGGTTCAGTCCCACTGCGTGGCAGCTTGGGCAAGTGTCTTCTACTATAACCTCGGGCCGACCAATGCCTTGTGAGTGGATTTGGTAGACGGAAACTGAAAGAAGCCCGTCGTATATATGCATTTATATATATATATATATATATATATATATATATATATATATATATATATATATATACAGAGAGAGAGAGAGAGAGATGTGTGTATGTTTGTGTGTCTGTGTTTGTCCCCCCAGCATCGCTTGACAACCGATGCTGGTGTGTTTACGTCCCCGTAACTTAGCGGTTCGGCAAAAGAGACCTATAGAATAAGTACTAGGCTTACACAAAATAAGTCCTGGGGTCGATTTGCTCTACTAAAGGCGGTGCTCCAGCAATAACTGAAACAAGTGAAAGAGTAAAAAAAAAGAAAGAGTATATATTACTAGTTGTGGCATATGTAAATGGACAAATTGATACATGCTTCGCGCTGACTTATTGTACCTACGCATATTGATGACTCTTTAGATATTCTGTCTGGAAGTGCATAGCCTCTTCTATAGGCGCGAAACCGATGGTAGCCTTATGGAATAACCAGTAATATATTGATCGACGACGTGTGAGTGTGTGTGTAACAGCAGCTTGGGGTTCCTCACTCCTGATGGGTTTTATCGCGCGCCTTGGCACCAATCAAAAGTATTTCTGCTTCCGCACGTTCAGATGGATTGTCATCACATATGGTTTGTTAACCCACAGCTGGGACCCTAACAGGCGCTACTACTCCGGGTCAGAATAGACCTGGAAACAATTATGGCTAAGAGATTGTTCCATACTACTCATAACCCTGCAACGAAAACACACACACACACACCTATATACTTACATGCATTTTATATATCCATATGTATATGCATACATAAATACATTATAAATATTCTATCTCATCTCATTTGTTGTTTGCTCTTTCTTTGGAGAAGATTATTCATATTTTCGTGTCAAAAATCATTTCTAGGAATTATTTACTTCTAATGGCAATGCTGGTCAAAAATATTGTGACATCTATCAATTCTCTTGAAGAATACAATTGTTTCATGTTCATGTTACCATTTTCAATATAAACCAATTTCATCTCATTTATGGCGTTAAGTCTTAATCATAATTCTTTTTGTTACCCACTTCAACATTCCAGGTTTTAACTTTTTCCCTTTATTATTCTTTATAGTGGTTGTTTCAGTCAGTCATTGAACTGCGGCCATGCTGTGACAATGCATTTAATGTGTTGAGTCTCCCTCTCACCCCCACCTCCTCCACTAATACTTATTTTATACCTCGAAACGCATAAAAAGTAGAGTGAATATGAGCGGGATTTTCTATGCAGAAAAGCAAGAAGGACGTAATTAAATACCAAGAGGTATTTCAGTCTAAAGATCTATTGATTTCCCCCCCCCCCATTTTTCACCAACCGCGTTTAAATTATTCACGAATCATCATCATAATCATCATTATTCTTATTTTGATTTTCCTTTCACTTTCCCCTTCTGTTCCCCGAGCACTCTCTCTTTCTCTTTCTCTCTTTCTCTCCCCACTACTCTTTTGTTTCTCTCTTTATTATTGTTTTATTCCATTTCATACCCAACTCATTCCTCGCTTCTTTTTCCCTATCTCTCCAATCTCTCTTTCTTTCCCTTCTTCCTTCCTCTCCTCCTCCTCCTCCTCCTCCTCCTCTTGCTTCTTTCCTTCCTCCCTCCCCTTCTCCTCATCTCTCTTTTTCTCTCCCCTCCTCTCCCTATTTGCTAAACTACACCTTAAACTCCACCCAACAATAACAATAACAAAGCGGAAAACAAGAAGAAATGAACAAAAATAAAACGTCGCTTTGTGTAAAATTGGCAATGGCAGAAAAGGAATTCTTTGAGTGTCCATTTTGAGAAAGGTGGGTGCGAGACTGTATGGCGACATGATATATGCAGTTAAATTCTTACGTACGAAGATCGTTTCAACGGAAATGGTAATGTGTCATTTGGTGTATGTCTTGGAAGAATAATTATATGTTCAATGTCCCATCTTCATACGCCTCACGTTTTTTTGGACAAAAATATTTTCCAGCCGTCTTCTTTTCTTTCTTTTTCATTTTCTTATGCCTGTTAGCTTTCTAACCAGATCTGAACAAATGTAGAGTTAAAATTGTTAGTTAAGTTTAGTTTCAGCATATTTAATACAGTTAGTATTTAAAAACTATCTAGAAATAATTATATGCCTCAAAACTTACCTAAACTAGACACCAATATTTAATATTGCCGAAACCTAATTACTTCCCTGAGTAGAAAGCCAAACAATACCAAAGTGATGCCCACAGAGTTGTTCTTGTTGTTGTTGGCACTCCGTCGCTTACGACGTCGAGGGTTCCAGTTGATCCGATCAACGGAACAACCTGCTCGTGAAATTAACGTGAAAGTGACTGAGCACTCCACAGACACGTGTACCCCTAACGTAGTTCTCGGGGATATTCAGCGTGACACAGTGTGACAAGCCTGACCCTTTGAATTACAGGCACAACAGAAACAGGAAGTAAGAGTGAGAGAAAGTTGTGGTGAAAGAGTACAGCAGGGTTCACCACCATCCCCTGCCGGAGCCTCGTGGAGCTTTAGGTGTTTTCGCTCAATAAACACTCACAACGCCCGGTCTGGGAATCGAAACCGCGATCCTATGACCGAGAGTCCACTGCCCTAACCACTGGGCCATTGCGCCTCCACTGATGCCCACAGAGTATGAATCCACAAACACTTTCCACTTTACAAGAATGAAGGGCAACCCCAAAATAACTTTACTAAGATATAAGAAATTAATTATCGAGCAAAGCAAATGTGTGTTCCCATCATCAGATGCACAAATGGATATCATTATAGTTTCGATGCCTGGGCAGTACCATTCAACCCGGCGGTGTTCACAGTGTTAAAAATGCTGCATGGGGATGGTATGACAAAGTGTTAACATGTTTAATGCAGAGAAATAGTTTTGTGGTGAAGTTAAACAATATTAGTCATTAACTAATTCTATTTTGTTTATATCGTCAAGTAGGGAAAACAAATGTACAAGCGTATCACTCTTCAACGAAACATGTTGAATGCGTGGGAGACGCGAAATGTCGTTTTTGCTAGCCATACTGCTGTGGAATTATGGAAAACATCCGATCCTAACGCGTGATCATCATCATCAGTAGGTGGTTACTACACAACGTTTACTGAAGCTTATTGAACTGAACTCGGTAGGCGATGGATTCAGGGAAGTGATGGGGTTGTCAAAATAGATTTTTCTGCTATGCATGAATAAACAGTTGAAGATGTAGAAACATCCTTCCTCTCATTTTGTTGGGGTGAAAACATACAAATAACGTCCAAAAACTCTACATCATCCAAAAACCCGAAAATATAATTAAGCACCATTTCCATGAGAAATGGATTACCAGAACACCCCATAGATCTGCATGGATTTACAGCAATCCTTCGATTATGGCGGGTATTACGTTCCAAAACCTTTCATAGAAATAATTAAAATATAAAAATATATAAACACCTATAGAGCCACAGAGACTCGCGATATACTCAGGAGTCCACGATATAAATTTACATATATTAGCCAGAAAAAAAAATCCGCGATGTACTGAGTGCGCGATATGTGAACCGCGATATGGCGAAGGATTACTGTAATACGCGAAATGGCCACCCATTACCACCATCTTTAAGAACTTCATAATTCTCGAATCTAAAATGTCGATTTGTTTGACTAAACTCTTCGAGGTGATGCCCCCCCCCCCAGCAACAGCCGCAGTCCATTGACTGACTATATGTATGTGATATTCAACTGCCAAGTATTCACATCTCATTTTTAGCTAGATACTAATATTTATTTGCAAGTTATATAACGTCTTGTTTATTTTTGCGAAACAACAATTAAGGCAAAACAATCTAAGTAAAAATACTCAAAAATAGCCAAGATGTATGTTGAATTCAGGTGATGGCACCTTTCAGGAGTCGTCTAGTTTCTTCAGAATTTCGAAAATTCTAAGAACGATTTATAAGTGCCGTCATCTGAATAAACATAATACTGTGAATGATATCGGGTGGACGGAAAATGTATGGAAGCCCGTCGAATAGATTGGTTGTAAAGTCCTCTCGCTAAAGCCACTTCTATCTGCCCCTTGGATCACTAACTTGGAATGACCCCAGACCCATCAAGCAAGAGCATCAAGCCAAGAAGCCATCCAGTAAAATTTGTTAACTTGGTTGCTGCAAAACATTGTCAAAAACTCGGCTTCAATCTGAGCTGAACGGTATTAAAATTCCTTTAATAAACAGGACATCCGTTTTATATTTAATCTTGTAAATTTGACAATCAATAATAAATTCAGTGTTTGATTCAATGTATTTACTTATCAGTTTCACTGTTATGCAACAACTGCAACAACAACAACAGCTGATGATGAAAATCGTAACACTTGCTCCACTCCATTTCACACCCTCGCCCTTGGCCCGCCGAGCCTCTCCGTCACTGTTTATTTTCTTGTGATTCATACCTCTACTGTATAATCATTTCTTTTGCCTCTCCTCTCCACCTCTCTCTCTCTCTCTCTCTCCCTCTCCATGACATCGTCTTATATTTGCTTTTTTTTTGTTTGTTTGTTTATTTAACAAACTAAAAAGAAAACTTAAAACAAAATTCACAAAACAAAGCACATTTAACAAAAACAATATGTAACCAAAAACTCTTACTCTGCCAGACTATTGGCTGTTGCATTTACACATTCATACACGTTTCTGTTGTGAAGGTAACTATTGTAAAGAGTTTTATAAATGCTTATATTGTATTTATCCTCTTGTATATAAAAAAAAATACTGGGGTTGGTAGCATAGACTAACTCTCCTCATAGCCTTGTGCCTAAATCAACAACCATATTTCCTTACACATACATACATGCACACACACACACACACACATACACATACACACATTTGTGTATACATCTGCGTATACATAATATGTATGCAATTTCACACACGTATCTACCCTGTTCTGACACTTGACTTTGCTACTTAGCGAATTGTTTGTTTTGTTTCGACAAGGCCCTTTGTCAAATAAACACTACTTTTCACACATACACACCTCTTTCTCGCTCGCTCGCTCTCTATCTTTTCTCTATCTCTATCTCTATCCATCTGTCTTTCTCTGTCTTTTCCTCCTCCTCCTCCTCTCTCCCCCCCCCCATGTAAATATGTAATAATTTATGTATTCCTATTTGTCACTTGAGTCGAGGTGGATTTCTTTTGAAGTTTTGACGTGTGTGAATTGCATACGTATGTGTAAATGCATGTATCAATGTGTGTGTATGAATGCGTGTGCCTTCTCTCTCTTTCTGTCTCTCTCCCTCTCTCTGCGCGTCTGTCTTTCCTCCATCGCTTGATAACTTAGTGTCTGTTTAATACAACGATAGAATAAGTAACCTGGCTTTTACAAAAGTCGATTTGTTTGACTAAACCCTTCGAGGTGATGCCCCCTTTAGAAAGTAATATTTATTTGTAAGTTATATAACTTCTTGTTTATTTCTGCTAAACAGCAATTAAGGCAAAACAATCTAAGTAAAAATACTCAAAATAGCCAAGATATATCTTGAATTCAGGTGATGGCATCTTTCAGGAATCGTCTCGTTTGTTCGAAAATTCTAAGAACGATTTATAAGTGCCGTCATCTGAATAGACATGTATGTTTATGTAATTATGTGTATCTATGTGTGTTAGTGTATGCGCGCGCGCGCACCCACACACCCACACGTAATTACGCAATCAGACGTCCGCATTTAATTGTGTAATGTATGTATACACACTGATAACGTATTAAACACGGAAATGCACGCCGCAAATTTTTAAGCTCTCTACATGTAACCATACTTATAGCGCTGTAGCTGTGTTCTCTTTTTAGTAGCGGCTGTTTCTACTCCCACCCCAGTCTGTGAGTGAACTTGCACGTGCGTGTGTGTTTGAGAGAGGAAGAGAGAGAAAGAGAGAGAAATTTACTTTGGTACAACGTACATACTGGTATAAGAAGTATGTACGCGGAGGTTTGCAGTTAAGAAGTTGTCTTCAGTTTGTTCCACTACATGGTTCCTTGGGTAGGTCTTTTTCCGTTGTAGCTCCAGACCGACCCAAAATACCTTATGAATGGATTTGGTAGGTGAAATTGACAGAAACCCATTATAAATGTGTGTGAGTGAGAGAGAGAGAGAGAGAGAGAGAGAGAATGTTTACGAAATTATGCTGTAGTTTCATTGATATTTCCTGCTGTCAATAAATTGTTCGTTAGTTCAGTGCTTTCGAATTCCGCTGGAATAACAACAAAAATTTCTTACTTTATAAACAAATAAAGATTGACAAAGGGAAGAGCACGTGGAAAGAAGCTTGCTTCGCAACCACATGATTCCGGGTTCAGTCCCCTTGCGTGGCACTTTGAGCAAGTGTCTTCTACTATAGCCCCGATGGATTTGGTACACGGAAATTGAAAGAAGCCCATCGTGTGTGTGTGGTCCCGCGCGCGCCTATATATGCGTCTGGGTTTGTCCCCTACCACTGCTTCACAACCGTTGTTGATTTGTTTATGTTCCTGTAATCTAGCGGCTCGGCAGAAAGAAGCCGATAAAGTATCGGCTTTGCAAAAAGAAAAAAAAGGAGGAAAAAAGAAAACCATGTGCTGGGGTCGATTTGTTCGATTTGTTCGATTAAACCCTTCTAGGCGCTGCCACAGAATGGCTGAAACAAGGTAAAGGAATACCTTACCACAAATTCATAGAGGAATGAAGTGTTTTGATTATTGAACTCATTAATTTATTTCAATGTATCTCCCCATCGACAAATTCAGCTGACATAATAGAGATCTATGACGAAATACTCCTGCTACAAAGAAACTCTTCTATTATGTATTATTATCTGCTGACCCTTTTGATTGTTTTCCAAATGCAAGAACAAGCCAGGTGTGGATACACGTCATATATAGCTCGGAAGTATGTAATTTGAAGAAAATTTAGTTGTTATTTCTTGCAAACTGAGTGACTATTTGTCGTTGGATCGCCTTTTGGTGGATTTACTCTTTTACTTGTTTCAGTCATTTGACTGCGGCCATGCTGGAGCACCGCCTTTTAGTCGAGCAAATCGACTCCAGGACTTATTCTTTGTAAGCCTAGTTACTTATTCTATCGGTCTTTTTTTTGCCGAACCGCTAAGTTACGGGGGCGTAAACACACCAGCATCGATTGTCAAGCGATGGTGGGGGACAAACACAGACACACAAACACACACACACACACACACACACACACACACACACATATATATATATATATATATATATATATACATATATACGACGGGCTTCTTTCAGTTTCCGTCTACCAAATCCACTCACAAGGCTTTGGTTGGCCCGAGGCTATAGTAGAAGATACTTGCCCAAGGTGCGACGCAATGGGACTGAACCCGGAACCATTTGGTTGTTAAGCAAGCTACTTACCACACAGCCATTCCTGCGCCTGAACTCATTGTAAAAATCAAAAGAAAAAACGAAAACTGTTAACCTACATGCACACTACTAATAAGGAAGCTTGTATCTGAACTACTCAGTGTGCTAGAATTAACAACAAAATCTCTTTCAAATCACAACTTACGTCTTGAAAATGGAAAGAACACATTAGAAAATGTAGTCCGAGATATACTCACAAAATATTAAGATTATTGCAGCTACCATTCTTTGACCATAAAGTATGCTCCATCTTGCTTGCCATACAGCTAAATCACCTACTGCAACCATTACTACCGCCTCAAGGCATTTTGTCCCGTGTCCTGCCAAAAACTGACATAAATAATAATCTCTCTCTTTCACTCCGACACGCGCGCACACGCGTGATATGGAATAATGCATTGAAAAGAAAAGAAAAACCGATCGTGTTTTATGGAATTATCTGCCGCTACTGTCAACTCTATTTTACCTTCTTTCCTTGTCAGCCACCGTGAATAGGGGATTGAGAGCCTTATTTATTTATTTGTTTGAGAGGAGTTTTCTTAAGATTACGTTTATGAATTTGTTTTGCAAGATTACTGATGTGAAACAGATATTGTTATATTTCGGGACGGTCATATATATATTTTCGTTTCCAATTAATCACATACGCCCTGTATACTCGGTCCTCACTCCAGCTTTATTGTTATTATCATTATTATAGCAACTTTGTGTGAAATCTTTCGTCACACATCCTGTGACCTCTTCAGCGACAATTTATCTCACTGACAGAATGGACTGAACAGAACGTGAGATTGAATGTCGTTGAAGAGGTCACAGGATGTGTGACGAAAGGTTTCAGACAAACGACACTAAAATAAGAATAAGAATAACAATAAAGTATATAGTGGTTAATTGGCAAAAGGTATGACCATCCTCAAATATAACAATAGTTTTCTAAGTTTCGCGAGTGTCCCTTATAGTTATGTTCATAGTGATGATCATGATGATCTTTTTTGTGTGTGTGTGTGTGTGTGTGTGTAAAGGTGTGTGTGGAGCTCAAGAGAGAAATCCTTCTGAAGTTTAGACGTTGTCGTTGACTTATCTGCTGTTATTTACCCCCACGTCATCCCTCTATCCTGGAACCCTGTCTTTTCCTTTCCCCTCTCCCATATTCTTCACAATCCTTTCTTCACCTACCCCGCCCACCCCTACTTTTTCCTGCTCTTTTTTTTTTCTTATTCCTGTTTTACTCTTTTCTGTAAAAAAAAAAAAGAAAAAAATGTATTTCCTATTTTCACAAATTTCATATTTTCTTCCTTTTAAACTATTTTCTGCCTCTCGTTTGTTTTTGCCTATTTTTTTTTTTTTTTTTCAAGGTCCCGCCTCCCTACTCCTCCTTTCAAATTGTCTTTCGTTTTGTTATCCCCACTTTTTCCTCTTATTCTCTCCTCTTACTTCCTCACCTTTCTTTTCTGCTTTTATTTTCTCCACTCTCTCTCTCACACACACACCTTTTCTGTTATCGCTCTCTTCATTGCACCTCCCTCTTCTCATTTCCCTCCCTTATTAGTCTCTTTCTACTCCTGTTTCCTTCTTTCTTATCCCTCAAAACACTCACTTTCATCTATTTCTCTCCCCCATCACCCCCCTCTCTCTCTCTACATGTTTACTTCTTTCTCCTTATCTCCCCTTATCGTTTCTCTCTGCTATAGAAATCAGTCTTTCCCTCCTCCTCCTTCACCCCTATGTTGTTACTATTCTAATATACGTTTTATTAATATTCCCCCTCCTGCTCCCCACTTACCTCCTGCATAATTTTTCCTCACAAAATCGCCATATCTCTTCATAAGGGTGGGAATGAAATTTGCTTAGAGGACCCAAACCTAGGTCCAAAACTTTTTACAAACTTGGTCGATTTTTTTTTCAATCTTCAATATCAAAACAAACACAGGTGTAATAATAATTATAATCCTTTCTACTAAAGGTGCTAGGCCTGAAATTTAGTGGGAGGGGACTAGTTGATTTCTATTGACCCCAGTGTTTCACTCGCACTTAATTTATCAACCCTCAAAGGATGAAAGACAAAGTCGACTTCAGCTGAATTTGAACCCAGAACATAACGACGGGCAAAATACCACTAAGCATGCTAACGATTCTGCCAGCTTACTGCCATCATCATCATCATCATCATAATAATAATTTATAATAATAATAATTTATAATAATAATAATAATTATTATTATTATTATTATTATTATTATTATTATATTCGTACATCAATCATATCAGATAAATCCAGTAATGAAAATGTAATGTTTCAAATCAGTCCAAAAATAATTCTATGCTTGTTCATTTTGACCAAGTTTTCAGGAGGATGTTTAATGCATCTTCATTGTTCCTCACAAAAAAAAAACAAAATAAATTGTACCCTTGCAATCCCCTGTTCCTGAGCCAATGTATCTCTTTTGTTTTTATTTCAATATTCATTTTTGTAACCACATCTGATATAATCATTTGAATGTTGAATGTCTGGCAATATTTGTTCAAGCCCTACTCACTGTTGCCTTTCATCCCTCCAGGGTCATTAAAATAAAGTATTGGTTATTTGAGGTTGTGTAAATTCCACATCCTATACCCGTCTTTTATATTGCTCCCTCCCCTGGTGGCAAATAAAAATCATCATCATTGGAAGAATTGCTAACATGCTGGACGAAATGCTTTATGGAATTTCTTCTGGCACTTTGCATTCTGAGTACAAATTCTGCTGAGGTCAACTTTGCCTTTCATCTTTCAGGGTTGATAAAATTAACATAGCAGTCAAATATGCAAAAAAGACTTAGAGTTTCGTAGACAGAAACTGTACAGAAATCCAGCACGTGTGTGTGTGTGACTTGTTTCAGTTATTTGATTGCAACTATGTTGGAGCACCACGTTGAAAGGTGTTAGTTGAACAAATCGACCCCAGGACTAATTTTTAAGTCTAGTACTTTATTCTATCAGTGTCTTTTGCTAAACTGCTAAGTTATAGGGACGTAAACGCATCAACACCAATTGTCAAGCGGTGATGAGAGACAAACACACACACACACACACACACACACACACACACCACACACACACAAGACAGGCTTCTTTCAATTTCTGTCGACCACATCCTCTCGCAAGGCTTTGGTTAACCTGAAACTATAGTAGAAAACACCTGACTGAGGTGCCACACAGTAGGACTGAACCCAGAACCATGTGGTTCAGATGCAAAATATAGAAAGAGAGATGTGTGTTTTTTTACATCCCTTTAACTTAGTGGTTCAGCAAAAGTGTTAGAATAAGCAGCAGACTTAACAAAAGAAAAGTACTGAGGTCAATCCATTTGAATAAAACCCTTCAAGATGGTGCCCCAGTATGACCACAGCTCACTGAAACAAGTAGAAAATAATTCACTTTTGTCATAACATGAAGAAATATTTAATGTGAAGATTATCAAGAATAAATATTTTCTTTTGTCACCCTATTTTGTAGTTTTAAATTTTTTTTATTCAGCTTTTTTTTTATTTCAAGCATTCAAGATAGTTTGTATTAAATCAGGGGATTTATAAAGAAAAAAAAGAGTTTGAGTGAGTTGACAGTTCCAACTTGCAATGTTTCTCTTTTCTTTTCATTGTCATTTTTTTTTCTAGCCAACATTACAAAAAAGAAGGAATCAAAATCTCTTGGAATACTCTGTTTTCCTCTTCTGAGACAAACTCAGTTACAACTAAAGAAAGCTTAAGAAGGAAAATTAACTGCCATTATTGCTATAAGTCAATCAATGATGCTAATAATAATTAAAAAAAAAGACTGCCTTGTCTTTCCTTCTTACATCAATTTCTCTCTCTCTTTCTCTCTCTCTCTCTCTCTCTCTCTCTCTCTCCTCACTGCCATCATCAAAATCAATATTCTTTTCTGATAAAGCTACAGAAGAAGTGTGCTATATCCTCCAACCAGTGCCACATCTATGACAGTACCATCATCATTTGCAATATTATTTTCCTTACCGTCCCATTTTACATAAGTAAATTTTACAATGTCATAATATAACTTTTGTTTGTTGCCCTTATAGCTAATAAAAGAAATCATTAATATGACCATATTGGATGGAGAAAAGTAAGGTCATTCCCTTTGCTCTTGAAGAACAGGTGATCTCATCTTCATGACATAAAAATTCTAGTCCACTCTATTTTGGAAAATTTTCCTGACATATAGACGTAGGAGTGGCTGTGTGGTAAGTAGCTTGCTTACCAACCACATGGCTCTGGGTTCAGTCCCACTGCGTGGCACCTTGGGCAAGTGTCTTCTGCTATAGCCTCGGGCCGACCAAAGCCTTGTGAGTGGATTTGGTAGACGGAAGAAGCCCGTCATATATATATATATATATGTATGTGTGTGTGTGTATGTTCGTGTGTCTGTGTTTGTTCCCCCAACATCGCTTGACAACCGATGTTGGTGTGTTTATGACCCCCATAACTTAGCGGTTCAGCTAAAGAGACCCATAGAATAAGTACTAGGCTTACAAAGAATAAGTCCTGGGGTCGATTTGCTCGACTTAAAAGGCGGTGCTCCAGCATGGCCACAGTCAAATGACTGAAACAAGTAAAAGAGTAAATACCATGATCGATTCTAATGTACCTTTGTCAATATGTGAGCCCTGGAAGTTGTCTTCCCCATGTGTGATGGAAAGGGGCTGAACTTGTGTGAAGTGCAAGTGATAGTGGAGATTTTTTCATACCATCTTGACTGTGCAATAGCAATGACATTGTGCCGTGGTGTTTTTCCTTTGTATGTGTGCCATACAATGTTCTATACTTCTTAGTGGCATTTTTTCTTCCAGTTTCTGCTGCTGTAGATTACAGAATTTCTTGAAGACATCATATTTCTCTCTCTCCTTCTTCAGTAGCTCTGGAAGTGGTATTAGACCTGCCCAACATTATTGTTGCTATATTTCTCTCAGTGCGCATACTTCCATTATTTCAAATATTCTTTCCTGGAAGTTATATGCTCAAGTGATAACTTCTTGAGGGGAAATTTGCAGTTATTCGTATGGGAACTGGTAATATTTGTGGTGGTGGTGGCAGTAGCAGAAGAGGTGGGGGCAGCAGCAGCTGTGGTGGTGATACATGTTGTTACTACACTTGTTGCTTTCACTGCATGACATCTATGGAAGACACTAAAATACTGCTAATTTTTTTTTTAATATCACCATCACTGTCTTATGGGACCAAGTATGCCCATGAATAGCCCTGATGCTTCCTCTGCATGTTGGAAAAGGCAACTAAAAGATGCTGAGGTTGGATTTGCACTCTGACCTCATAAAAACCCTTACCAAGTAACAGCTACCCAAACAAACCCTTGAACTGGAGGATTGTTGTCTAAGTGGTGCAAAGGTGTCATTTGCCAGGAATAGTAGGGAATCGCCAACACATGGCAGATGCAGCAACACCCTGTTACTGCACATGCCCCCTTAAAAGTACTAATACTAAACCACCATCTTCAACATAATGCAGGTGTTGCTAGTGATGGTGATAGCAGCTGTAATGTCTCTGCTACTCTCATAGACTCTTGAAGTGAGAGGTGAGAGTTTTCTTTTTCATTGTTGTTTTATTGAAAGGGAGGTGCTAACGTACTTCCTTCACTCTTCTGTTAATTTTTGCTCTTGTTTCTTTCTCACTTCCAGAACAAACAAACTAAAGATGCCTGTTAAAATCTTTATCTCTTATTGTCTACTTGTTTCAGTCATTTAACTGTGACCATGCTGAGACACCACCTTGAAGGGTCTTAATCAAACAAATTGTTCCTGTAGGATTGGTACTTATTCTGTCACTCATCTCTCTTGGCAAACTACTAAGTTACAGGGACATAAACAAATCAATGCAAGTTGTCAAGTGGTGGTGGTGGGGTGGAGGAGTAAATGCAAACACAAAAACACACCCATAGGCAGCTACCAATTCCACTCAGTTTTCGTCCCTTCATGTCTAAGAGCATGCACCTTAGCTCTGACAATGAAGCCTTCATGTTTTACCTTGAATTGGTCAAGTGCCAATCTCGCTGTGAGCACATTGGTTGCAATGCCTTTTCTAAATGCCCTATCTAACTTCCTGACTAGTTCTGCCTCTACTCTGTTTCTTTCTCCTGCTAGTCCTTTGTTAAACCTTATCAGTTCTATTCTAATTGATGAAGTTTAGCAAGGGTGAACCACCAGTTATTGTTGATGATTGCTCTCATTAACACCTGCTTAACCAATTCACTAATTTGTCTCTAAAACCTTTGCATGTTGGCAAGGATGCATTCACCTTCCAGTAACTTGGTCCTGTCTATGGAGCCTATCTATGTTGATTGTACAAATCACAAATTTGTGGTCTGTGTAGCTGACTACTGTATGCACAGCCTATGCTGTCCTTATCTGCTTCTCCACAGAATACCCTATCTAGATATGATCTGTATGACCTGATGCAGTTTGACCAGGTCCACATTGGCACATCAGAGAAATTCAGTCAATACCATTGTCCTGTCTACTGACCTCACACAGTCCCACCATGCATCTAAGATCCCGTTCCAATCTCCAACTAACGCTAAAAAGTGAAATGTTCCCAGAAAAGTTTCCAGATGCCTGAAGAAATCTGATCGTCCTGCCCCTGTCGGGGCATAGATGGCAGCTGGCTTGGAAGTATGTCCTTCACTGTTGGTTACATCCAGCACCACCGACTTACTTTTCGGATCCAGGAAGATAGTCTGTATTATGAGGGCCAAATTCTTCTGAAAAAATATGCTTCTCAGACAATTTGCAGATGAGTACATCTCATAGTCTCTGAAAATGAGTTTGAAATCTCATGGCTCAGAAATTCTTGTTTCACTAATGGCCACCACATGAGCATTCAGTGACCTTAGGTTGTTGAGCAAGTAACAATGTCTCCAAGGTGACCCCAGGCCACATGCATTCATGCTGCCTATTCTGAGTATGGCTTTATCATTGGAACAAGAATAAGAATGAAAAGGAAAAAGTACTTGGATTTGGAGGGGATGCCTATCCCTCCAATTGGATTGGAATGTTTCCATCAACAGATCACCAAGTATTCACTTGATGTTCCCTTAAAAATCTCTGATTACTTGTGGGAATTTGCTTTTTAGGTGTGCCTATGTGTCTTGTGTTTTTCAAATGGTTTGAGGTTGTTATGAAATCTGTTTATGTTACGTTGGTGTGTATTTTCATGTAATTCATAAAATCTGTGTTTTTTGTCCTTATTGCTATATAGTTTGTAATGATACTGTCTTTACATTGTATTTTCTGCTACTGCTATTGTTGTTGTTGTTGTTGTTTATATGGGATGGGTTGTGTTTGTGATGTTGTTGGTTGAGGTACTGTTTCAGGTGTTTGTGGCAGTGGTGGTGATATGGTGTCTGTTTCCAGTGTTTTTTTTTTTTTTTGCTTGTGGCTTTTATTTTTATCCTCTCCACTTTTTGTGTGAATGAAGATTGTTCTTTGGGTGTTGTTTCGTTTTTCTTCCTCTCTTTTATTCTTTGTTTTTCCACTCCATGTTCCAATCAGATTCACCACATCTCATGTCTGACCACTTGAAATTGGGGGTTGGAATACCTTCTGCTGGAGCTGAGAAGTGACTCCAGTAGACTAATGATGATGATGATGATGATGATAATAATAATAATGATTATGATGATAACAATCATAACAACAATAATGATGATGATAGCAATAATAACAATAATGATGATCATAGTAATTATGATGATGGTGATAATAATAATGATAATAATAATAATAAAATGATAGCAATAATAAGAAAGATTATAATAATAATAAAAATGATAATAATCACAATAATGATAATAGAAAATTCATAATAGATTTAATATTTATAAGACGTATATATCTTTTTAATATGGCAGCAGTAGATTGTTATAATATTAATTCATATTCATTGCTAATTTAAATGTCTTGCAGAGAGCTTGCAGTGTCAAAGAAAGAGAGAGCAAGAGAAAGAGAGGCGGAGAGAAAGAAAAATGAGATAGAAAGAAAGAAAAAGAGAGGGAAATGAAGTTAATGATGAGTCATGAAAGAAGGGATTATTGCTAATGTTACTCTCTATTCTTGTCGCTATTTCTCTCTCTCTCTCTCTCTCTCTCTCTCTTTCTCTACCTTGAGAGTTGGTGTGTTCCTCAAAGAGCCAATAATTACATTTGGTATGAGTCAGGCTGTGGGGGAGAGAAGGGTGGAAAGAGCAAGATAGAAGGCTTTTTCACAAATGTTACATTTTATTCCGACCCCAGAGCTGTTAGACATGATTCCTTCTGACAGGCAAGAATTTCATTCATTTCGTCTTGCTTTAGTGGTGTCTCTCTTAATTTAGGTCATGTTCGCATCAAGACATCACTGGCACATCTCTAAAGTTACTTGCAGGTACCCATGTCTACTGCAGGTAAACTGCACTGCATCTCATCATCATCATCATCAACATCGTTGTTGTTGTTGTTGTTATTATTATTATTATTATTATTATAGATGTATGGAACTGGCAGAATCCTTTAAGCATTGGAAAAATGCCTTGTAAAATTTGTTCAGATCTTTGAGTTCAAATCTTGTCATAATTTACTTTGCCTTTCACTCCTCTAGGATTGATAATATTAAGAATTAGTGTTGTATTAATTAATTAATCTCATCTTCTCAGAATTTGATGGCCTCCTGCCTACATTATAATTATTAGGGGTAGATTGGCACAGTTTGTGGTGTTGGAATAAAATACCTTGTGTTATTTCTTCTGGCTCTTAACATTCTGAGTTCAAAATCCCACTGAGGTCAATTTTGCCTTTCATCCTTTCAGAGTTGATAGAATATAACTCTAGTTAAGTACTGGTCTAGGATATCGACTTGCCCTTCCCCTCAAAAGTACAGACCTTGTGTCTAAATTAGAAATTGACAAACAAAAGCAAAACAATTGGATATTTCATAAATGAGTGGAATTGAACCAGTCATCATCATCATCATCATCATCATCGTTTAATGTCCGCTTTCCATACTGGCATGGGTTGGATGGTTTGACTGAGGACTGGTGAAACCAGATGGCTGCACCAGGTTCCAATCTGATCTGGCAGAGTTTCTACAGCTGGATGCCCTTCCTAACGCCAACCACTCCGAGAGTGTAGTGAGTGCTTTTACATGCCACCGGCACGAGGGCCAGTCAGGCGGTGCTGGCAACGGCCACGCTTAAAATGGGTTTTTTTTTTACCAGTGTGTGTGTTAATTATATTAGCATGATGGCTCTCATTAGGCACAACAAAATGTATATAAGATTTCAATAAAAAGTCAATGGGGAAAAAAGTAGTAGTAGCAGTGACGGAAACAGCAATGGTGGTGATGGTATCATTGCCAATGGTTGCATCAGTGGTTGTATCATGATAAAGCACATGATGACGGTTTCATTGATGGTATTGTTGATGATGGTAGTATCAGTGATATTGGTATTGATGGCTCTGATGATGGTGATGGTGAAATTAATGGCGTTGATATTGGCTATGATGATGTTGATGTTAGTTGTGACTAGCTATCTTTGGAGAAATTACAGATCAATAACCATTGTATTACGCCAAAATAAAATGAATAAAATTCAGGGACACTAACTATGATATTCTTCAATACAGCACTAACTAAAGTATTCTACATAATAGATTCATATACACTCAATCATCTTTTTATATATTTAATAAAGAATACTTTATAATAGGTGCTGGCATGGGTGTGTGGTAGGAAATTTGCTTCCTGACCACATGGCTCCTGGGTTCAGTCCCACTGCATGGCACCTTGGACAAATATCTTCTGCTATAGCCTCAGGCTGACCAAAGCCTTGTGAGTGTACTTAGTTGATAGAAACTGAAAGAAGCCTGTTGTGTGTATGTGTGTGTGTGTGTATAAAAGAAATATATATATATATATATATATATATATATATATATATATGCATGTGTGTGTATGTGTATATATATATAAATATATATATATATATATATATATAAAACAAACTATAGAAAGAGAAAATGGAATTCATGAGATTCTTTATTAATCACAATGATCATTTCAACCCATCTTGCTTCGATTCTTTGCGGGTGAGATACTATACAGCTGATTGTAGTTCATCCATTGGTGCAGATGTGCCTTGTCAGGTGACTTTTCAAAAGGTATCTCATTCAGTAAACTCAGTTTCACTTGGTTTAGTTTTACAGCATGTCGCTATTTGCTTGTGGTTGGTTGCCCACCACCACCACCACCACCAACAACAACAACAACACATACACACACATAAGTGTGTATCCTTTGTGTCTATGTTTGTTTCCCACCACTGCTTGGCAATTAGTGTTGATTTGTCCCCAGTAACTTTGCAGTTCAGCTAAAGAAATTGATAGAATAAGTACTGGGGTCTATTCATTCAGCTAACAATTCTTCAAGGCAGTCCTCTAGCATAGCCAAATAAGTAAAAGAAAAAGATATATTACAAAATAACAAACAAGATTTTAATAGGTTTTGACACTGCAGTTATTAGCTGTGATCTGGAGTTTTCTCCATAATGGTTGCAGCACTTAAAGACTGGGAAATTAAGAAAACTAGAAATTCGGTTATGTAAAATTCCTACCACTGATAACTTGTCTAAGGGAGTCTAGGTTCTTTCAAATAGCTTCTAAAGCATCAATTTTTTTTCCATTAGGCACAAAGTTATCTCTCTCTTTCTCTCTCTCTCTCTGTAAGTACGCATGTGTGTATTAATCTATGTACCTCTCTCTCTCTCTCACACACATTTAGGGAGATGGATATTGGGAGAGTGTAATCTTCATGCTCTTTTTTCCTCTTAGTATTTTCTCAAGAGGCATATATTGATTGAAGCTACATGAGAGACTGTGATTCTTGTAATGTTCTTCTTTAGAGTTCACTTTAGAAACTTCTAAAATGTTTACTTCCTTCAGCTACACAGACCACAAAGAAATTGTACTTAGAAAGAACACAATAGAAAGACAAGGTATTCATCCCTCTTCCAAAAAGTATTGACAGTATATTTGATGTGAATTAGGCGATTGAGTGAGTTTACATCTTTGTTCCTCTCTGTGAAGTACACATTTTCCCAAAACTCCTACTACCTAAGTCAGTCCAGAACTGGTAGAACTATGAGCAAAAGTGTTCCAGATATGACCATCCACTTTTTTTCTTAAGTACACTGCATCCAGACAACATTATTGAATATGTATGCTTTCTTTCTTTAAGGCAATAGGTTCTGTGATATGAAGATTTGTTTGTTTTAGCTAGGTGTTCTAGCAACTATGTACTTTCTTTCAAAGGCTTGTTTTCTTATCTGTTTGTCTTTGGTGTTTTGTCATTATTTATTCCCCATTACATGTGTTTAATTTCCTAAAAGAAGTTAGAAAGGAGTACATATTTATATATATAAAAAAAAGAACATATAAAACATCTATTAGAAATTCATCAGATGGAAAATCAAAATACAATAATCCCTCACTATATCACAGTTCACCTATCACACACTCAGTACATCGTGGATTTTTCTGGCTAATATATGTAAATTTATATCATGGACTCCTCAGTATATCCGGGTTTATATGGGTGATGGGTATTTATATTGTTTTAGATTTTAATTATTTCTGTAGGAGGTTTTGGAACATAACACCTGCAATGGTAGAGGGATTACTGTAATATAAAGGTTACATTTAGATGAAGGTTTAATTTATATTCTCTGTAATAATCAGGACAGTTAGATAGGAGAATAGATACAAAAAGCAGGTAATAGTGTTGAAGCAAGACTGGTTACAGTTCAGTAGTGGTGTTACAGTACAGCAATATCTCTGATACACAAATAACTCTGACTGTTGGCTGCCTAAGACATTCATGCACACACGTGCGCAATATATTGGCTGAATTGTTAGAGCATCAATCAAAATGTAGTTTAGTATTTAATCTGTCCAAGTCATGCAAGTATGGAAATGATGATGGTAATTGTCTGTGTCTGTACGTACATGCAGGCATGGGTGTGTAGTAAGAAGCTTGCTTCCCAACATCATGGCTCTAGGTTCAGTCTCACTGTGTGGCACCTTAGGCAAGTGTCTTCTTCTATAACATTAGACCAAACAAAAGCCTTGTGAGTGGATTTCTTAGACGGAAACAGAAAGAAGCTTGTCATGTGTTATGTCTGTGCGTTTGTGTCTGTGTTTGTTCCACCGCCACCTCTTGATAAATGGTGTTGATGTGTTTTACATCTCCATAATGTAGCAGTTCAGCAAAAGAGACCCATAGAGTAAGTACCAAACTTGTGGTTGATTCATTTGACTGAAAATTCTTCAAGGTGGTGCTCCAGCATGGCTGCAGTTTAATGACTGAAACAAGTTAAAGGTAAAAGAAATATAGATGGTGTGTGTGTATACATACATGTCTGTGATTTATTCAATTCAGTTGTCAGTAAATTTCATTAGTTAAGTATTGAAGTTAAACCCTTGCAGGTTCATTTTGGTGCAACGATTAACTAGTCTCGAGTTATACCTTAACTCTTAATTGCCAATAAATATGGTGTACTTAAACTGAATCTTATTAATTGGAATTTTGGATTAATTAGTTCTTGCACATATTCTCATTTGGAAAGGAGTATTCTTGGCCCCTCAGTTCCCCATTTCACATTCCTATCTGTATTTCTCTGTTTGTCTGTCTGTCTCTCTCTCTCTCTCTCGAAATGAGGAGTAGATAGACAGCCAACAACTGAGGGAGTGTTGTTTTTTTATGTTACATGTCTTGTTTTCCATTTGTTTCTCTCATTTTTTGCATACCCAAGTTTGTTTTCGTATTTCATGTTGTTTACGTTTTGTGACATATATATGTATGTATATATGCCTATGTATATTTTATTTATATTATTATATGATTGAATGGCACGCATCCATTTCCAAGTAAGTTTATCTTGATATATATATTATATATATACACATACATGCATGCATATATGTGTGTGTGTGTGTATACACACCTGTGTGTGTATGTATATATGTATGTGTGTATGTATATATGTATGTGTGTATGTGTGTGCTTGTGTATCATGTACTCTTGTATCTCCCTTCTGTATAAACTTCATGTGGCTCCATTGCATCTTTTAATCCATTTTAATTTGTGTTAATTGCAATATTAGATGAGTAAGCATATTAGAAACTAAAACTGATTAGAAGATTTACCATTCTGCTAATTCAAAGGGAATTCTTTAATAAAATTTCAGTCAGTTACACTCAGTTGCAATGTTTATTACTTTATGGTGCTAAAAGAGACTGACTGAATCCTAGATAGAGATAAAGAGAATAGCTGTTTAGTACTTGACCTGCTAAGAATAGCAGCCAAATATCTCTCAAATCGTATAATTATACTGGTGCTAATTCAGTATATAGTGTACAGGTACACTACTGAATTTCTAGCAACTGATTCAGCATCCTTTAATCCAGACAAATTATAAGGAGAAAGCACCTACTACACTCTCGGAGTGGTTGGCGTTAGGAAGGGCATCCAGCTGTAGAAACTCTACCAAATCAGATTGGAGCCTGGTGTAGCCACCTGGTCCACCAGTCCTTAGTCAAATCGTCCAACCCATGCTAGCATGGAAAGCGGACGTTAAACGACGATGATGATGAACTTGAAATTCCTGTGGTCACCTGGTCTAGCCCAGTGTGCAAGCACACCTAGTATTGTGTGCACTTTGTGTTTACATGCATTATTTACTCTCGACTTGTTTGTTTTGATATCAAAATTTTGAGAGGTCCTTTGCTTATATGGCTTCTATAGGTAAGGACACTGAGAGCACTAGTGGTAGTGTCAAACATAAACATCCATCTCAGTAGAACTATTCATTGTACTTTTAGATGCATGGGAGGTGTGTAATTAATAGGTTAGAGGTGTGTTAATGAATTATTATTACAAGACCATAGATTGTCTGGCAAAATGGCCCATCCGCAATCATGTGCATCTGTGTGTATATTCTATTATTTTTTCACTGGTTTACACATTACATATTTGATTATTGAGATATAGGCACAATCGTGAACACAATACACACACTCTCTCTTTCTCTCACATGCATGCACACGTGTGCATAAACACACACACACACACACATATGCACAGAGCTTCCATGTACAGCTTCCACTCGGAAGAAATTAGTTCACTTGAAACCTCAGTAGAAGACACTTGCTCCTATTACAAGATGGTGAAGTTCAATCCTAAACAACATGATCCCCCCCTTTTTTTTTTAACTATCTAGTTATGCTTTCTCTTGGTTGTGCCTGTGTGTGTGTGTTAATGAACCCATAAAACAATGTAAGACATTTGCTTAGAAGTGCCACAGATGGCAGAGGTGGAGAACGTTGCCAGTTGTCTACCCACCACACTAGCTAACAAGTAATAATAATAATAGTAATAATAATGATAATAATAATAATAATAACAACAACAATGATAATGATAATAACAACTCAGTGACCAAACATGTAATATGTAAACATTTGCCTTGCTCCTCTCTGCTCACACAAACACACACACACTACACCACTCCCACCTTGCTGTAACATCTCTTTCGCTCCATTTTCTCATATTTTATATTTGCCAGGAACCATTCCGATAACCATTTTTGATTCAAGCTCTCTCCTGCCCTCTTGTCTATTTCATTGCTTTATATCTCAGGCTAATCTCATTTTTTTCCTTCCTTCATACATTCCAAAAAATAGTTGGAAGTAGTGGTCACATATATCTTGCCTTGTTTTTGTCTTTTATTTTTATTGCTGCTCATACCTTAAAACCCCCTCCCAGCCTGCATGGAATAAATATGCCAAAAATAAAGAATTTATAACCGAAGAAAATAAATTACTTGTGTCTGTGTTTCTATCCTTATTATTTATCAAAATTACTGAGGTTGCTAAAAGAAATAAATTGGTTTTCATATAATTCATTGTGGTTACCAGTATTGTTGTTGTTGTTTTTTCTTCTTCTTCTTCTTCTTCTTCTTCTTCTTCTTCTTCTTCTTCTTCTTCTTCTTCTTCTTCTTCTTCTCCTCCTCCTCCTCCTCCTCCTCCTCCTCCTCCTCCTCCTTATGGGCAGTAATATTCACTGTGTCTTTCGGGTATTCCTTGTACCTCTTTTGTGTTCTGAGTTCAAATCTTGCTTGCAAGGTTGACTTTGACTTTCTTTTCTCCTGGATCAATAATAATAATAATAATAATAATAATAATAAAAAGAGTGCCACTCAACTACTGGAGTTAATCCATTCAGTTTGTCTCTTTGACCCACCACCACCACCACCACCACATTCCAGACCTTGTACTTGTTTTGGAAACAGATGGTATCACCAAAAGGGCAAACTGGATGGGAAGTCACTCACACCTGATGAAGTAGACAGGCTGGCTAGGGTCTGCTCAGTTTCAAGTGGGGAGTAGCTATTTTGTAGGACATAATCAACTCTCACACTATTGCCAGCTGTTCTTGGTACCCAGTTCTGTGCTAGTATATATATAATATATATATATATATATATATATACGGAAAACAAAGGTAGATAGGGAACACTAGTAATTTTAAAATATCGTTAATATATTTAATGTCATAGGATGAGAGAAGAGAAGGAAGAGAGAAAGAGAATTAAAGGAGTAATGAAGGTATAAACAAAAAGAAAGTGAATGACAGATAGATAGAAAAGATGAAGGAAAGAATAGGTGGTATGGGATGAAAGAATAAAGTTTAAGTTGCGGATATTCTTAGGTAATTGTGCAGATGTTATTTGAAATAGTTGAAAGAGAGTTTTTTCCAGTGTAAACACCTGTAAATGCATTCTTTATAGGTGTTGACCAGTGTGTGTTTGGGAAAAAGGATAAATAGTTGTTCGTTCATACAAAGAGAGCAGAAAGATTTCCCTTTATCACAAGGAAAAGATCTTGACAAAATTTTCTGATCCAATGAAAATTATTTATTACAGTCTTTGAGATGCCAAATTAGTTTACTAAGACCTGTAGTATTATGTTTATGAATATATTTGAATGTTGAGAGATGGTTGGCAAGTCGTTTTTCATTTTTTTTTATTCTGTGGTTGAAATGCCAAGATTAAAAATATTCTTTAGATCCTGCAGAAATTTGACATTGATAAGCATTTTTAATTCTGCAATTTCCATTGAGAATGCAAATTTTATTCAGACCACAATTACAAAGAATATTATTATATATATATATATATATATATATATATATATATACATAGATACATATACTTTCTTTAATTTTTTTACTTGTTTCAATCATTTGACTGTGGCCATGCTAGAGCACTGCCTTGAAGGGTTTTAGTTGAACAAATTTACGCCAGGGCTTATTCTGTTGGTCTCATTCCAAACCACTAAGTTACAGGGATATGAACACAAAGACTCACACATACACATAATTATACACACACACACTGAGCTTCTTTCAGTTTCCATCTAACAAATCCACTCACGAGGCTTTGGTCAGCCCAAGGATACAGTAGAAGACACTTGCCCAAGGTGCCATGCAGTGTATCTGAACCTCAGATGATGTGGTTGGGAAGCTATGTTTTTGCCACACAGCCATGCCTGCACACACAAACATGTGCACATGCGTGCACACACACACACATAATATATACATATATATGTGTGTGTATATGTGTGATTTAGATAGCGAGGTTATGGTCATTATTGGC
>NC_142944.1:39213441-39289948 GCF_046866305.1 Octopus bimaculoides | reverse complement strand
ACCTGTGTGTGTATGTATATATGTATGTGTGTATGTGTGTGCTTGTGTATCATGTACTCTTGTATCTCCCTTCTGTATAAACTTCATGTGGCTCCATTGCATCTTTTAATCCATTTTAATTTGTTTTAATTGCAATATTAGATGAGTAAGCATATTAGAAACTAAAACTGATTAGAAGATTTACCATTCTGCTAATTCAAAGGGAATTCTTTAATAAAATTTCAGTCAGTTACACTCAGTTGCAATGTTTATTACATTATGGTGCTAAAAGAGACTGACTGAATCCTAGATAGAGATAAAGAGAATAGCTGTTTAGTACTTGACCTGCTAAGAATAGCAGCCAAATATCTCTCAAATCGTATAATTCCTCATTTCGAGCATTCAATGACAATGAGTCTTATATATATATATGTATATGTATAGACAGACAGACAGCAAAAGAAAAATACAACCAACACTTTTTCTCTTTTTTGTACATATTTTATATATACATATTTCTAAGGTATCACTAAGGTTGAGTAAGTTGGCGCTAAAAAGACAATGGATGCTGCAAGAACTCGATTCTTAAAGGGAAACAAAAATTGTATTGGTGGTGATAATATGAGATGGAAGTAAGTTAAAAGACAAAAAGAAAAAATGTTTATCTCCAGAATTCAAGTTGTCGCATGAAACTTGGGTCTCCATGCCTCGGGGTCTGTAGGAAACCATTCCTTTCTTATCTCCCCATTTTTATCACTGTATGAGTGTTTTATTGTGTGAAAAAAAAAGGCTCAAACTTTTCTTCTTTATTGTTGTTATTGCTCTTTTATTTTGCTGAAGCAAAGAAAGTTAAACTTTTCAGCTAATACATTCATTGTTTATTTTTCGCTTCTGTTGACCTTTTAATTGTGCCCTGCAGCCAAGCTATAGGATGACAATGATGATTGTAGCACTTGATTATTGACCTGTCAGTGCATAAGTTCGGATCCTAGCGCTGATAACTGTGTTATCTCCTTCCGGTCAGGTATTTCTAATCTGTTTTGCTCTACTGAACATTCCTGGTTTTTAACAAGAAACGCAAATCAGTTCCATAATCCTCATCATTCTGTCATTAGAAATCAAATCTTGCAAGTATTCCTGCTAATATTTACATTTCCTTAACTATTTAACATACAATGATATGAAAAATTAATTATTAACAGGTATGGTAAGAAGCTTACTTCTCAACCACATGATTCTGGATTCAGTCCCACTGCATGACACCTTGAGCAAGTGTCTTCTACTAAAGCCTTGAGCCAACCAAAGCCTTGTGAGTGGATTTGGTAGTGAGAAACTGAATGAAGCCCTTTGTATATGTATATTCATGTGTGCATCTTTGTGTCTGTTTTTGTCCTCCACCATTACTTGACAAACAGTGTTGGTATGTTTACATCCCTGTAACATAGCATTTTGGCAAAAAAGGCTGATGAAATAAACACCAGGCTTTAAAAAGAAATAAGTACTGGGGTCAATTCATTTGACTAAAATTTCCTCAATGTGGTGCCCCAGCATGGCTGGTGTCTAATGACTGGAACAAGTAGAAGATAAAAGAACAAAGAAACATTTGAAAATAAACTTTTTCCTTTAATTGTTCTTTGAAAAGGAAGACAAAATGAATAACTTTTGCATACCTTCCTTCTTTCTTTCCTGCCTTTTTTTTTGTTTTGTTTCCTCTCTTGTCATAGCAATTGGTCATCAATTTTGATTTATTATTGTTAATTACCAGTTATACAGATTTACATAAACCTTGATAGATTTTGACCAGAAGTTGGCCAGGACATATCTAGCATCTGTTTAGTTGTTTTGGTTGTTGTTTCACTGCTTAAAACTATACCTTTGCATATTTAAAACACATGGTAATCTAAAAAATTTTTGGTTCAACATCAGTAATTGTTTTATTCTAATTTGGTAAAATCTGACATCTTGAGGACAATGGTTTTGATATGTGTTAGCAACAAACATTAAGAAAAAGTTAAAGACAAGTTTAGTTGTTGTCTAAAAGAATTTATAATCCTTTTAGACTTTTACCTTTCCACCTGGGTGACAACACTACTTACTCTGTCTTCCTCATTCTAAAATAAAGGACAACAGCCTACATTAACTCCTGTCCTTCATGGCAGTTGAATTTAACCAAACTCTCCATCATTCATTAGAAAGTCATTAGCTGAAAAGTGTTTGATCCTTATTACCAAATTTCTTGATTTCTGATATCACTGAAATACCCTGTATATATCTGTCTGTCTCTCCACTTCTCTTTCTCTTGTTTGTTTGCTGTATATAATGATGTATACAGAAATAAGAGACTGTTAAAAGCTAATATGGATTTTGATCAATTGAATGTTTTTTTTTTTTATTATTATTATTTCAATATTGTTTTACCTTCTTTAAATTAATTCTTTGTTGAATATGTTACCTGATTTCAATGTAACAAATTATTACCCCAGACAAAACACAATGGGTTGTGCACTAGTATATATAAGATTATATATATATATATATATATATATATATATATATATATATATATATACATATTGTGTGTGTGTAATTTATAGATTCTTAGAAATATAAAAAGTATAAATGTACTTGTTAACATAGTCAGAAAGATATAGAATAAAGCAAACATTTTTACAAGAAATTTAGTAAGAGACAGTCATTTGTTTTAGATGTATTTTTTTTTTGTTTTATTCTCCAACTTCTTATTTGAAGATGAAGGATTACAAGAACAACAACAGCAAGTAGAATACACTCGAATAGCAATAAAACTCTATTAAACCGCGATGCTTGACAATGTCACGAGATCTCTTGCTAGCAGAAAATGTATGCATCTCCTGTTCAGGTCTCTAACCACTTGACTTTGTTTATTTAATACACTGTCCCCACTCTCTCTATCCCTTAACCCCTCCCCTCCCCCATCCTGCTGAACACTATTGATTGTTTAACTTAAATGTAACCGAGACCAACTGCAAAAATACCACCAGAGATCATTTTTTGTCCATTTGTAATTATAGAGTGCAAGCAATTATTTTGAGATTTGTGTGACCGCTGGGAAATCTGTTTAACGAATATGTAGTTTGTCACCCATATTCTCTTCTGAGCAAACAGACAGATTGTTCTGTCTGTTTAAGTGAGCCACGCTTGCAATATTATTTTTATTATTATTGCCATCATCATTATTATTATTATTAGTTTGTTGATGTTGATGGTATCTTTTTTTTCTTTTATTTCATTTCTTTTTGTTTTAGTTTGTTTTTATTTTTGTTGTTGTTATTGTTGTCATGTTCCTCCCCTTCTCATTTTACTTGTCATGGTAGTTATTGTCAGTAAACTGAGGTAGAGGCAAAGACAGTCCTGCTGATTACCATAATGGTCAATTGTTTCTCCCCCCCCCCCGTCTCTCTGTCTCTCTGTTTCTTTTTTTTTTCTCTCATGTCCTTCGCCTTTATCTCCTGCAACCTTTGCTCTCTTTCTCACTATATGACATAGATAGAGAGAGGGGGAAAGAGAGAGAGAGAGAGAGAGAGAGAGAGAGAGAGAGAGAAAGAGAGATGGTTTGATAGAGAAATAGGGGCAGGAGTTGATAGGAGAGCAAGGGGAAGCTGCTGACATTATCAGAACTGCTTCCATCTGTCCCTAACCATCACCACCACCATCCTGTCAATATGGCTCAAATAAAACTCCAGATTTTCCTCCCACATAATTACTTTGATGATCATGGTGGTGGTGGTGGTGGCAGTGGTAATAACAGTGATGATAGTGGTGGTGGTGGTGGTGGTGGTGGTGGTGGTGGTGGTGGTGGTGATGGTGGTGGTGGTGGTGGCGGTCTTGTCTGTAAGATTTGAATTGATAATTTCAACTTTATCTTCATTCATTTGCTCATTTATTTATTTACATTCCAGATTGTGTTCTGAGATTATTATTACTATTATCATCATTATCATCGTCATCACCACTACCATCATCATAATCATAATCATCATCATAATCATAATCATCATCATCATTTTTTTTTTTTTTGTTGAGGACTGAAATATAAGTTTTTTATTTCAACTTCAAAAAATAAGCCAAAAATAATATTTCTACACATATAACAAAATTTATTTCACCGCAACTTCTTTGTCTATTTCATATTAATATTATGGTAAGAATTTGAATATATTTACCACATTGTAGTGTTTGAGGTAAGGTACCAAACTGGCAGAATAGTTATCCCTTTACGTAAAATGCTTACAAGGTTCTGGGTTCAAATTTTGCCATGGTCAACTTTGCCTTTTGCCCCTTCAACATCAATAAAATGAAGTATGAGTCAAGTGTTGGGTTCAGTGTTATCAATTTGTCCCTTCTCAAAAATTGCTGGCCGTGGACCCTGTCATGGACCAGTGTGCCATTCAAGAGGGATGTTGTGATCTCAGTCACTTATAAAAAACCATGGCAACTGGATAAACCAGTCTTGTGAAACATAGAGCTTGTTGATCTAAAAACTGAATTCTCCATATTCAAATAACAGGGAGTTGTCAATGATAGAGGTAAGATCACAGAAGGGAGTAATAGAAATGGTTGAATTTTGATGTTGGGCCACAAGCACTCACAAACAAGATGACTAAAGACTGATATGAGAGTATTGATATGTTGCTTCTCAAGCAGGAGCAAACTTATCCAACCCATGGAGTGGAGATATGGTGGGGATGGGAACAGCAGTTATAAACTAACAGTGGCAATGTTGGGGTGATAGTGGTGGTGGGGTTATAGTCATAATGATAGTGATAGTTCAAGATGATGATTATGATGGTGATAGTGGTGTTGATCAGAGAAGACATCCTTAAATATAGCTGTTCTCCTCTCACTCTTTTCCTGTCTTCCCTTTTGTCAGTTTCTTCAATTCTTTCTCATTCTCTTTTACTCTTCTTCTTTCTTCTTTTACTGTCATCTTTCAATTCTTTTGTCCGTCTACCCTCTTCTTTCTTTTATTTCATCTCCCTATCCTGGACCCTGTTCTTTCCTACCCCAATATTATATTATTATTATTATTCCCCCCCCCCAACTCTCTTATTTCAACCTTGTCTTCCTTTTGTCCCGTTTTCCTCCTTTCCCCCTCCCCATCTTTTGTGTTTTGTTTTGTTTCCACTTCCTCCTCCTTTTCCTCCTCTCCCTCATGCCCACCACTGCTACTCTCTCATACTCTCCAGTCACTCTTCTCTTTTATTTCCTTTATATGTTGTCTCTTCTTCCAGCATCTTTCTCCTTTCTCTCCACTACCACCACCACCATCCCCAAGCGAAACCTAAAATCTTTTTCTCTCCCCTAAATTACTATGACATTAACCACCCACTCACTATGTCTTCAATACTTCATATAATTTACCCCTATATGCAGGAGGTTTCCTTGTTTTTTCTAATTTTTTATAATATTCCCTCTCCCTAAATACACACACATAAACACACACATTATATTATATATGTGTGTGTGTGTATTATATAAACAATGTATATTATATTCTTTATATATTCTGTCTGTCTGTCCGTCAGTCAGTTGGTTAATGGATCATCAGGATGTGAGAAGTATTTGAGGAGTATTTGATAATTTAATAAAACAGCTCTAATCTAGCAAAAATTAAATATATTTTAATTAAAAAATTGTGCACATATTCCTGAGAAGCTTTCTTATGAATCCACGTTTAGCTGCAGTGACTGCTTCAAAATACAGAATCAGAATCATTGAAACTAGCTGGATCCGTGAAAAATTTACTGAAAATATTAAAAAGTGTAAGCATCTGTAAATTGTGTCCTGGTGCCATGAGAAACATTTCTATATTGTAACAGTTAAAGGCAGTAAGCTGGCAGAATCATTAGCACGCCGAGCAAAATGCTTAGTGATATTTCGTCTGTTTTTACGTTCTGAGTTCAAATTCTGCCGAGGTTAACTTTGCCTTTCATCCTTTCCAGGGTGATAAATTAAGTACCAGTTGCATGCTGGGGTCGATCTCCTCCAAAAAATTTCAGGACTTGTGCCTATAGTAGAAAAATATATTGTGACATTTACAGAATATAGAAAGAAGGGTAAAACTGATAACTATATAATCTAACCAAAATATCTGTTACGCAAACAAGAACCCTCTTGGTTTAGTGGAATGGAACGTTTTTTCTGGTATTCTTTTACTTGTTTCAGTCTTTTGACGATGGCCATGCTGGAGCACCACCCTTTTGTTGAAGAAATTGACCCCTAGACTTATTCCCTGTAAGCCTGGTGCTTATTCTATCAGTCTCTTCTGCTGAACAGCTAAATTATAGGGATGCAAACACACCAACATCAATTGTCAAACAATGGTGGTGGGGGTACAAACACAGACACATTCATATGTGTGTGTGTGTCTTTTGTTTACTTATACACATCAACAAATGAGCCAATTGAACAACTCCGTGTGGTTGTTCAATTTGCTAGAAATAACAGCCAAATCTCTCTCATATTATGCTCTTGTTAGTATTAAGGAAAGGGGAAAAAATAGAATTAATATTTTTGATTTTGTTTGGCTCTATGAATTTTTTTTTTTTTTTTTGTAATGCTTTCATCCATTACTTGATACAAGAAAAAAGAAATTGGAAAAATCCTCACCAAAATTGTAACTTAACAAAAATATAAAAAGAGAAAGAAATGGTGGTATTTGAAAGCCAGAAGATGTTTTTTAGCTGGGGTGTAGTTTTATAATTAAAACAAATTCAAGATTTAAGTTTCGGCACAGAAAACTTAACATGTTATCTGGTGTATAACCAAATTCAAATGGGTAAAAGACCTAAAACAAATGGGTGTGTGTGTGTGGTTGGGCCTTTAATAGCCAGGAGTCAATTTCCGTTCAATCGTAGAAAGGAATTCAGAGGAGTTCAGCCACTCACTCTCACTCTCTCTCTTTCTTTCTCACTTCCTCTCTCCCTTGCTCAACACACGCATCAAATTTAAGTATCTTAATTTTCCCATTAAGATTGTTGTTGCATGGGTCTTGAGAAGTAATACAACACACAGGTGGTGATTTCAAATCTCTTCCAGAAATTACAAGAGATCTAGTTAAAAACTTTTATTTAAGCAACAAAACTTCTTTCAACAATTTCTCTTAAGCATGACACACATGTCAGGTACTTACAAAAAACAAATTGGTGTATTAATATTATTGATAACTGTACTAAATGTTCCTTATTCATTTTCAGGCATCACCTGGACAATGGTGGCCTTCAGTAGTGCTATGGTATTGTGAGGACTAGTATCCCATGGGAGTTAAATCTTGTGAGTTTGGAGGCCACGAGTTTTGATGTTACATGATGGATGTTTTGCATCCATTCTTGGGTTACTTGGGCTTTGTGAAGAGGTGCTGAATCTTGTTCAAACACATGTGACCTTCCAGTGTGTACTTCATCCAGCCAGAGTATAACTCTTTCCAGCACCACAGTGTATCAAACAATGGTATAAGATTTTGTAGAAAGATGTGAAGTGACATGACCTTCATTACTCAACACTCTTAAAACCATGAGAGTTGCTGGAAACTTAGTGTGCATTTCTCTGGAGGCATCAGAAGGTTCTGGAGAAAGCCATCTGTCATTTTCCCTATTAGACTTTTTGTTTTGGTCAAAGTTTTCTTATTAGAGAAGAACCCATGTTTGACATGATAGCGAGGGAGGCACAGAACAAATGACAAATGGTTTTTCTGTCTTTGCAAACATGAATTGGCCTTTCCTCGGTAAATACTACTTGTTTTGGATGTCTGTGCAACACAATTCTGTGATAGTTTACTCTGACACCAGAAGTTCTTTGGCGATGACCCTCATTGATTTTCTGATATAATCATTGATAATGTTGTGAATCTGTTGGATGAACTACTGTGCCCTTATAATATCTGTATGCTTAGAATGTTTTTTTCTCTCCGCAATATACTTGAAACATTCACTTTAGAGTCTTCCAATTTCATCTGGACTTCTGAACTTTGTGCATGAAAGACCATGTAATATTTAGATGATTGGTAATTTCTAAATCATTGTGATCCACGCATATGGCAACAATGACTGTCTCTCTTTTCATTTCTTTTATCTGTCATTAGGGATCCGAAAGAAAGCCCTTTTAAGGAATTTGAAGAAAGTAGTATTTGATAACTGTCATCATATAATTATCACAACTCTGTATATTGTATTTTTATACTCTTTATATATATAAGATGTCCAGCAATGTGATAACATCCAAATCTCCTGTCATCTGTCACCGAGGAACCCATAGCAGAGTGAAATCACATGACCTGGTTGTGTTCTGGTGGATGTAGCGGATGATTATCCACCTGCCAGTGATATAATTACTTGTGTTTTTATGCACCATAGGTCCTTTATGAAAGATCCTCTCAAGGAGGCTGTGTTCTAACACAACCTCCATGTTAAGTTGGAGACCTTACCTTCTATTTTCATATTTATATCTTTGATCCATACTTGTTTTAGTCATTTACTATGGCTATGTTGAGCCACCACCTTGAATGGTTTGGTCATAGAAATCAATTGCAGTACATTTTTTTAAAAAATCTGGTACTTATTCAATACATACATTCATGTGTGTGTGTGTTTCATAATTTTGCTATTGAAAAACAATCAGTTTACTCTTATTCAAAATTATTTAACTAGGAATAATTACAATTTAATGTCCATTGTAATGTAATTATTATTTTCATCAGTATAATTAACCACAATTGTCAGCAAACCAACTTTTGGCTGAGTACTTTGGTTGACTTGCTAGAAATATCAGCTAAATTGCTTTATAAATCTTTAAAAAAAAAGTGGATACATTGGATAATGTAGTTCTAGATACACAATGTTTTAAAATAAATGGGATGTTCATAAGTGGAACTGCCTTTTATCATATGTCTGCTCACTCAGAGTCACTTGATGTTTAATAACAACTACATTAATCTGAAAGAGTTTCTAATGTGATTGTTTGATCTTACAGAAATAGCAGCCAAATTTCTCTTATTTTACCCCACTGTCTGAAAAAAAAAAAAAAACTGGATGGTTATTGCTGGAACAGTTTGTATCATAAGTCTGCTAAATCAGGGTTGAGATATGAGTTAAAACAACTAATAGTTTATTCACCAACATCTTCATCATCATCATCATCATAGCACTAGTTTGCCCATGTTGGTGTGGGTTGGACAGGTCTGCACTCCAGTATATCATTATTAAAACTATAATTTTGTGTACATGTATGTTTATACAAGATGATATCAAAAAAGGTTTCTGTCTAGAACCAAATATGTTTAGTTCTGATTTGTCAACAAGTTAATGAGCAGCAAAATCTCTTTCCAATCACATCCTACTATCTTAAAAAAGAGAAGATATGCTGGATTAAGGTAAAAAGGAGAAGACATGCTGGATTAAGGCAAAAAAGAGAAGACATGCTAGATTAAGGTAAAAAAGAGAAGACATGCTGGATTAAGGTAAAAAAGAGAAGACATGCTGGATTAAGGTAAAAAAGAGAAGACATGATGGATTAAGGTAAAAAAGAGAAGACATGCTGGATTAAGATAAAGGTAAAGTTTCCATCTCAAGTCATACCAGCTCATAAGGGCCAGTTTGCATGGTATATACATATTCCCCCCCCCCCCCCCCGAATGGGATGCCAGTCCATCATAGGATTGCTCCTTTTTACCAGCTGAGTGGACTGGAACAATGTGAGATGAAGTGTTTTGTTCAAGGACAGATCGTGTTGCCCGGTCCAGGAACCAAAACCACAATCTTAGCATCATGGGTCCAACACCCTAACCACTAAGCCATGTGCCTCCATTATATTGGATTAGGCAGAACTGAAAAAAGATAGAATACAGCTGAATTACACTCTATAGTTCTGATCATTCTTAACTGACTTACAACCAAACAATCATTTAACTACAAGGTTGATACACTTTTAGTTTGTTATTAAACACCAATGTCTTTATTTCTGATTTTATTAATTTTTTTTTTTTTTTAGAGCTTCATATTATTCTTTACCTATATACATACCTTTATTTCAGAGTCATTTCTCTCAGAATGAATATTTGTCAACATTATATTTATACCTTGATTTTTTTTTGTTTTTAGTTTTTTCTTTAAATTTAGGCTTCAAATCAATACGGGATAAGCTTAAACAACAATAGTAATAGTAATAATTCTTTCTGTTATAGACACAAGGCTGGCAATTTTGGTGGGGGCTGGGGGAATGCTAGTTGATCACCTCGACCTCAGTACTTGACTGGTATTGATTTTATCAACCTTGAAAGATGAAAGGCATATTCAACTTTGATAGAATCTGAACTCAGAATGTAAAGATAGACAAAATGTTGCCTAGCATTTTGTACGGCATGCAAATGATTCAGCCATCTCACTGCCTTAATAATAATAATGATAATCCTTTCTTCTGGAAACACAAGGCCTCAAATGTGGGGGAAGGAATTAAGTTGATTACATTGACCCCAGTACATAACTGGTTCTAATTTTATCAACCCCAAAAGGATGAAATGCAAAGTCGACCCTGACAACATTTGAACTCACAGGTTTCAAATTTTGGCACAAGGCCAGCAGTTTTGAAGGGAGTGGAAGTCAGCACATCAACCCCAGTGCTCAACCGGTTTTTCATTTTATCAACCTTGAAATGATGAAAGGTAAAGTCAACCTAAGCAGTATTTGAACTTACAATGTAGAGAACCAGAAGATATTCTACATAGCATTTTATCCAGTGTGCTAACAATTCTGCCAGCTCACCACCTTTAACAACAACAATAATAATTATAACAACAATAATAATAACAGATATAGTAATAAGAGAGAGATAACACTTGGAATATTCTTTGTCTTGTTACTGTCAAATATCTGTCCAAGTTAAAAGACTGATTCAAAACAGGTGTATGGAATTGTTATGTCTTGATAACTATCAGTAATTCACTGCGTTTCACAGAATTTTGGAATAACCACAAATAGAATGTCTGTCTACTCTTTCTTAGACAGGAATTTCTAAACAATTTTGACCACATACTTATAGTGAGAGCTCTTCATTTCTCCACAACAAAGAATCCAGGATTATGTGTGTGTGTGTGCGTGTGTACATATATATATATATATATATATATATATATATATATATATATATATATATATGTACATTTATGTATTAGTGTATGTGTTTGTGTGTGTATAGTATATATGTTCAGAAAAATGTATATAAATGGGAAAATTGAAATGATGATGTATATAAACACACATATGCTTGCGTATTTGTGTGTGTGTTTCTAAGAGTAATTAATATATTGTGTCCAATTTTTCTTCTTGTACCATTCCTTCTTCACAGATTCAACACAGCCATAAATTTTTATACCTACTTGTAAAATTGTGTTGAGTCCTTTTGTGAGTTGCATTTTATTAAAATGAATTAAGATGTATTCTGTTGAGTCCACCAGTGTCTTAATGTTCATTATTGTTGTTGTCATCTCGGCATCCACTTTTCAATGCTCTTATGGATGAATCCAATTTTATTAAGACAAACTTTTTCTTTTCTATAGTTGAATGCTCTTCCTGTTGCCAATCATCACCTTGTTTCCAAGCAAGGTAATATTCATTCGAGTCATTCTAACAACAAACAACTCAATGGCTAGGCATGCTTTCACAGAGGACCATTGGCATTTGTGTATAGTTAGCATACTCATCAGGACAAGGGAAAGCATATATACACTCACACACAGACATACATTTATGTGCATGTATATATATAGATATATATATATATATATATATATATATATATATGCGTGTATATATATATATATGTATGTGTTTATGTGTGTATGTGTGTGTGTGTATATATTTATGTGTGTATATATGTATATTATATGTTTGTATATATATGTATACACACATACATTTCCCTACATAGAAACATATATGTATGTGTGTATTTACATATATGTTTGCATTTATACGCACATACATACACTCACATGTCTGTATGTGTGCATATATATATAGAGAGAGAGACACACACACACACACACAAACAGACAGATATATATACACATATACATACTCAGAAGATAATTGTTATACATGTAAAGATTCAGGGCATTTGAAACTTGTGTCCTGTTCACATATCAAATGTCTTCTTTTGAATCTTTTGGCTTGATTTTTCATGTATCATGTCCAGGTTATTTTTTTTTTAATTCCTTTCTTCAAGAAGATAGATGCCTAAATACAATGAGCAAGTACCTTTTTAGATTCCACTTAGCACTGGAATTTTCTTTCTTTCCATTTG
Organism: Octopus bimaculoides; assembly: GCF_046866305.1. Classification (NCBI taxonomy): domain Eukaryota; kingdom Metazoa; phylum Mollusca; class Cephalopoda; order Octopoda; family Octopodidae; genus Octopus; species Octopus bimaculoides. Next base: position 39,277,636 of record NC_142944.1, on the reverse strand, counting down.
TCTTCTTGTGTCAGCCTCCTCAAAAATTTTTTCAGAACTGCTCCTTATTTTTTGGTTTGGGGTTTTATTTGCAGTTTTTTTAATTTTTTTTTATTCTTCATTCATTAATGTACTTGTCTTTTAGTGAGAATTTGTTTTTGTCTCTCAGCATCACAGAGATGTCAAAATAAAAATTACAAGCAAGCCACAGCTATTACTACTACTATTACTACTGGATGGGGTAAAGTACATTGTTGTAGAGGAAGAAAGTAAATAATAAAGAAATACCTAACAAAAATCAAATGAATAAATAAAGACAATGTGGAATGACATACCGATCTTTGATAAATAATCATTAGAAAAATGTGTCAATGTAACCGGAAGTGTCTCTTGTGAAAAAAGAAAAGGAAGCATTATTATTTAAGGAATTGATATCGGTAAAGTTATGTGTCATACCAACTAATTAAACTGAAAGAGAATTTTACTTTAGAAAATAGATTTATTGTATTTGAAAACTTCTACAAAACTAATCAAGAGACCACTTATCTTTGTCAAGTCACCTCATGATTGCCAAGTCTACAACCAGTGGGGGTTACCACAATATAGGATCACAGAGAGAGAGAAAAAAACTTTTGTGTAATCACTGTATGTCGAACTACAGTGGGTGACCCCCATGTGGTTATTGTATTCTTCAGTTGTAAGGATTTATCATAGGTACCAAGGCCAGTTGAGGATCTGTATGGATCTTTAGGTCCTGATAACCCTATTTTATTATTATAGCTGGGTTCCCTAGTATTCAGATTATTCTGTCAAATGAAATGCTTCATATTGTTTTGAATTAATCTTGCATTATTTCATAGCTTCGAGATTTCATTGATGTGGTTATTTATTTTGAAAATGACATTGTAGTGTTGGTATGAGAAGCCTGGGTTAGGTTGGTTTGAACATAACGTGTAGAATATTTTGGCCAGACCTGGCTGGTTTAAATGCTAAAGGGTTAATAGAGAATAAATCAAATAGTGTACTGATTAAGGAGGTGAGAAATGGGTTTAACCACATTTTTCTGTGTTCAGTCCCACTGTATGACACTTTGCGCAAATGCCTTTTATTATAGCCCCAAGCTGATCAAAACTTTGTGTGTGGATTTGGAAGACAGAAATCGAAAGAAGCCTATTGTGTGTGTGTGTGTGTGTGTGTATGTGTCCCCCACCACTGCTTGACAACTGGTATCGTTGAGTTTATATCATCATAACCTAGTGGTTCAGCAAAGAGACTAATAGAATGAGTACCAGGTTTTTAAAAAAAACTGAGTTCAATCCATCTGACTAGAAATTCTTTAAGGCAGTGACTCAACATGGCTGCATTTTAATGATTGAAACAAGTAAAAGATAAAAGATATATATCTTCACTTAATTTTAATACCCTATTCAATGACTTTAAGTATGAAACTATGTGTGCATGTGTACATACACGCACACTCGTGCACACACATGTACATATGATACAGTTATCATTCTGTTATATATTTTTACATTATAGCATATATTTTTTCCATGCTTTTCATTATATGAATTCATGTCTCAAGTGGAATCAAGGTATTGGACAAAATGACACCTAAAATGGAATTGTCACCCTGATCTGCTAACTATATGACACACTGTCATTTCTCCTTAAAATTTTATCTGTCATACACAGTTCTCTACACCGTATACCCATTACATTCAAATGAACATATGTGTTTATGTGTGCATGTATGTATATTTATTAATGCAAATAAGAATTCAGTGTTGGTTGAAGAAAACCAGAAGAATCAAGAGTAATTAGTAGTGCAATCACTCAGAGGCATCTTGCCCTCAGCTTTATTGAGAGGCAGCACCCACAAGTGAAAAATCATCTAACACTTGCATTGTTTTAAATTGGAAGAGACATTTGCATCACACTTCACCTCCCACCACCAATATTTAATAAATACACACAGAACTGTTGGGTTACGTTGATGATGATGGTGATGTTGCTGTTTGTAGTGGTCATGATGGAACACCTTTCTATATAACAATGTTTAGGTTGGGAGAAACAGTGCTTGATTCTTCTTGTTCAGATGATGCTTTTCTTATACAATAGTTTTCTGCTTCATATAATTATTTTTATCCATGATTTAGCTTAGGGGGGGGGGGGAATGCAGTGTCCATGGCCTTTACAGCTACTCCAAGATTGGTCAAATTGGTGATTGCTGTAACTTATGTTCCCGTTTGGATCTGTATCTATATAAGTCAAAATTTTAGCAAGAAAATCATTCATAATTGGTAGCAGAGAAGTGTTGTTTAGTGAAGAGAGGTTTATTTTAGAAGATGTTGCATTTGCATCTTTCATTTCAACATTGTAGTTCTTTATAATAAATGCAAAAGTATTTTAAATATTAGGGAGAAAAATTTTTTTTATTAAATTTGCTACCAAACTCAGATGAAGTGAGCTGCTTTCGTTTATCTTGGACAGGAGGAAATATACAGTTATAGATAAGATATATAAAACTTCATATCATGTGTATAAAGGTATATATATATATATATATAGTGAGAGAGAGACAAATACACTCACACACACACAAATATGTATGTTTGTATACAATTTCATTTCATTTCCCCAAAAGAGTTGCATCTAATTTTTGAAAGAAAATGTGGAGTTAATTTATATTTACAATTTCTAGTTAGGGTTGACCTGGGGTCACACACACACACAACACACACACACACACACACACACACACACACACACACACACACACACAAATGTTTTTAGGAGTTACAAAAGCTAAATATTTGTTTGTGTGTGGTTGTGTGGTAAAAAGTTTGCTTCTCAGCCACAAGGTTTAAGGTTCAGTCCCACTGTGTAGCACCTTGGGCAAATGACCAAAGGTATGTGAGTGAATTTGGTAGATGGAAACTGAAAGAAGCCCATCATTTATGTGTGTGTGTGTGTGTTTGTCCCCCACTGCTGCTTGACAACTGGTGTTAATGTGTTTACATCTGCATAACTTAGAGTTTCAGCAAAAGAAACCAATAGAATAATTACCGGGCTTCAATAAGAAAGAAAAAGTACTGGAGTCAATTCATTCAATTAGATTTCTTTAAGGTGGTACCCTAGCATGACCACAACCTAATGAGTGAAACAAGTGAAAAATAAAAGAATAGTTTTTGATTTAGGCACAAGTTCAGCAGTTTTAAGGGGAGGGGTTTAGTGAACACCATTAAGCCTGGCGTTGTGAGTGTTTATTGAGCGAAAACACTTAAAGCTCCACGAGGCTCCGGCAGGGGATGGTGGCAAACCCTGCTGTACTCTTTCACCACAACTTTCTCTCACTCTTTCTTCCTGTTTCTGTTGTGCCTGTAATTCAAAGGGTCAGCCTTGTCACACTGTGTCACGCTGAATATCCCTGAGAACTACGTTAAGAGTACACGTGTCTGTGGAGTGCTCAGCCACTTGCACGTTAATTTCATGAGCAGGGTGTTCCGTTGATTGGATCAACTGGAACCCTCGACGTCGTAAGCGACGGAGTGCCAACAACAATGTTTACAGTATTTCTTTTTTCTTCACTTGTCCCAATCCTCGTACCTTCAATAATCCAACGCAACAATGAATACAGCTCATGTGGTATATATTTGTCCCCATCAGGGAACCACTAAAGTTTCAAGAGTCATTTTTGGCTTTATGAATTCCATGTCTTATCCTCCTTGCTTCAAAACGCTTTTGCATGTCTTTCTCATGACTGGCTACATCCAATTTGACAGCTGTAGAAGAGGAGTGCTTTTTAAGAATTAATACTGATTTGTTTTAAGCAACAGGTCTTGTAAACTTGATGTTTTTGCAGTGTTCCAAAACCCTTTCCTTTAGTTGTGTATGATTTATTTCTACATTATCTATATCATGGTCATTCATGCATTCTTTGTAGAACTTCTCTACCTCTACTATAGACATAATTTTGCCACCATCTGCAAAGAATTCAATTTCTCCTGCAATTTTTCTTTTGTATTGGTAAGACAACTTCCACTGGTGAAGAGCAGTACTTTGCCTACTGTCTTGTCATACATAATTTATGGTACATTATATCTTTTGATAGGGGGGGGGGTCTTTCTCAGCTATGATTTCTGCATGATTTACTTTCCAACTGTCATTATCACTTTTCTGTACAATTTCATATATTTGATTCCCAATATTCTCAGTGCTGCATGTAACTTTCCTGATTCTTTCCCTTGGAAAAAGAAGCATTTAGATCTTTGGAAGGATTTTGATTTTGATCTTGTGAAAAAGCTAGATGAGGTTGATGGTTCTTGAACATTGGAGGGTGAAATGGATGAGCGACCACGCTTGCGTTTAAGGGGTGATATTGTCTCCTTTACTATTGCTGCATCATATCTAGCCTTTGCTCTCTTCAGGTGGTCTGAGTTGGTTGCATTGGTAAAACAGTTTCTATGCCAGAATGCTTATTGTTTTATCAAATAATCTACAGTAATGTCCTTGCCAAGTCTTTCTTTCAGAGTAACAAATTCTGGATCTTTCATGCCAGCCAAAGTATTCATTTGCCTGACAAATTTTTGAAATGTTTCTACAATTGGGTTTCTTACGGTGGGTCCAGTCTTGTTGATTACGCAGAAGATGCACAGATTGTAGTCAACCAGAGGATGTTCAAGATGGATTCTTTTAGCAGGAGGTTCATCAACAGATTCCATGTCTTAATTCAAGAGCATGCAAAGAGAGAGAAGAAAAAATCACAATTACTGAGAGAAAACATTTGCTCCCCCACCCCACTACCCATATGAATCCTCCCCAAAGATTTTATAGTATGTGGTATAAACAGCACTCAAAATTAATTCTGTATATTCATGAACAGTAGTTATATAAGTATATTATCAGAATATTTGGTAAGGTGGCCATATTTGGTAGCCATTATAAAAAAGATGGCTCTCATGCACAAATTATAACTTTTTCATATTTATAAATGTCATATTTGAAATCATTGGCTTTAAAAACAATACGTTGCATAATTTTAACCGATTTTCTTTCTAAATTTGAAGGAATATAATGCAGGGTTCATGACTTTGGCTACCATTTTTAAAGATGGCCAGCAATTATCTAAGATGGCAGACGAAAAAAAATGGAAACATCAATCTTCTCTTCATTCCTTGACCTTCATTTTATTGAAAAAATCATGTTTCCAAAAATCTTTATGAAATTTTCATAGAATGACACAATGCTGCAGCCCCACCCCATATGCATTTTGTCCAACATGCTTATGATTCTGGGTGTAGGAATTAACTGTAACTTCAGCAGTTCTAATTAAGAGATAAGTGCAAAAATGCTCTCTCTCTCTCTCTCTCTCTCTCTCTCTCTCTCTCTCTCTCTCTCTCTCCCCTCTCTTTCTCTACCTGTCTTCAAAATAGATGACACAATCAACAAATATCACAAATGTTTTGAACTCATACAATACTGATATATATATATATATATTCATGACCTCCCACCCCCCACCCTCTGTCCTAGAAATAAGATACCTGTTGGTTTGTGTTCCACCCATCCGGTCAGCTTTAAGGCATTGTTTATTTATCTATTTCCCCATTATCCAATCATGACCATTCCATCTAGTTTTTCAGTGTGTATATAGCTACATTGTCCACTGTACTCCACTCCTTTTTTACTAAGGTGATAGGATTTTGTAATTTAAGAGAGATTTGGCTGCTATTTCTCTCATTAGCTCACTGGTAGTTGGGTATAGCTGATTGTACACCAACACTAACTTTATGCCTTTAACTTTGTTTACATAAACATATATGCACAAATACATACTTACACACACACACACACACACACACACACACACACACATGTGCACACACACACATACGCACACACATTATTGTGTGTGACAATATAAGAGCTAAGGACAGTGCCTCTATGTAATCAATCAACAGCCAAATTTTCCCTCATTACACCCCACTGTTTTTGGTGTATAAAAGACAGATTGGATGAAGTTGTCAGACATATTCCTATAAAGGTAGGACAGTCTCATGATTGGAAATGTTTGATCAAAGATCTACTTGATCAGGGTTGATTTGGGGTTAAACAAGTGCTAATGGAAAGAGAGAGAGAGAGAGAGAGAGAGAGAGAGAGAGTAGGAAAAGAAGAAGGAGAGATGTATTTATATTCTTTCAGTCCTTGGTGAACTTCTCACTCAATTTCTCTCTATATATATGTGTGTGCACATGTATATATGTATATAATATACATACATTTGTACACACACACTCACACACACACACACACACACACACACACACACGCACACACTCTCTCTCTCTCTCTCTCTCTCTCTCTCTCTCTCTCTCTCTCTCTCTCTCTCTCTTTCTCACACACACACATATATTCTTTTCTTTTTATTTCTTGGTCTTTTTTTTTCTTTCACCAATTCCCAAAATTATAATAAATCACTTATGCAAAGAATTTCAAAACCAATTTCTTTACTTTTTTTTTTGATTTTTTATTCTTTTCGTTGTTGCACCTATTCTTACATGTGTCAACTTCCTTAATAACAAATTCCAAAATGTATAATATTTCACAGGAATCCTTTCGTCTTTCTTTCTCTCTTATGTTTTCTTTCTTTCTTTCTTTAGGTCTTTCTTTTAGGAATCAAACTGAATAGAAAAGTATTTTTTAAAGTTTTTTTTTTTTTTATGTACCAAGTGCCAGGAACTTGTCTTTCTTCATTAGCTTCTTGGGAAGAGATTTGTTTGTGTGTGTGTGTGTGTGTGTGTGTGTGTGTGTGTAATGAAGGGTGGATATAAGTAAATTATAAAAACAAAAAAACAAGTGAGTCAGACCCTACATCATTGTAAAGACCCCCACCCCCTACAAGTCAGGAGGGAGAGAGTGCAGGTAGTTCCCTTTCTCCTTCCCCCTTTCTTTCCTTCATTAGTTTGGTGTAGGTACAGTGTGGTGGTGGTGGGGGTGTGGATGTAGGTGTGAAGTATGTGGTGATCTAAAAAGGAAGTGATAGGGTTTGACCATATGAGAGGAAGTAGGTGAATGGTGGAGGTGGAGGTAGTGGGTGGTGGTGGTGGTGGTGGCAGTGGCAGGCAGAGCATTGGTGAAAAGCTCCTTGTAAAGGTGGTAAATGACAGGCAAAGAAGTTGGAATTGGGCAGCTGTTGATGTTCCATCCTCAGTCTCTTACCTCCATTCATCAGTTTGAGAAGTTAGGGAGGTGGGGGTGCAGGTGGGAATGAGAAATGAGGGATGGGATGGAGCTGAGAAAGTCACAGAACAAAAATTGGGGAAAAAAAAAAAAGAATAAAAAGAAAAGTAGAAAATATATTCAGCCCAGATGCCTGACACATCACATTTTTATCTACTTTACTTATCTTTTAGTGGTTATTATTTCTGTTGTTGTTGTTAACTTCAGCACTTTAATAACCACAACCACCACCACCACCACCACTTCTTGTTTTTGCTTTTTATCCCCCAATAACTAAACATCTCTTCTGGACAGCCCTTTCCTCTGAATATGTCTCTCTCTCTCTCTTTCTCCCTTCTGTTATAGTTTGTAACTTTCTTTCACACACAAATATAAATATATGCACACATAACTGTGCATGCACACACATACACACACACACACACACACACAACAATGACAACAGAGGAAACAGTCAACTGCTGTGTCCTATATGTATGCAGTGTGTGTATGTGTGTATATAACCAATATATAGACACTACAGAGATTCTCCCTTGTGGGACACTAAAGCATCCCTTCTGCCCTGTATCAGCTCCCCTACACAGTTAACCTTCAATATTATTTGCAGAGTTCTCATTATCCATATTCCATATACTCAACACACACAAACACACACACACTAATTCACTCACTCACTCATTCACAAACGCAGACACTCTCTCTCTCTCTCTCTCTCTCTCATGTAATTCTGTAATTCATACATCATCGTCATCATTACAAATATATATAAGATATACTCTTTACTCTTTTACTCTTTTACTTGTTTCAGTCATTTGACTGTGGCCATGCTGGAGCACCACCTTTAGTAGAACAAATCGACCCCAGGACTTATTCTTTGGAAGCCTAGTACTTATTCTATCAGTCTCTTTTGCTGAACCGCTAAGTTACGGGGACATAAGCGATGTTGGGGGGGGGGACAAACACAGGCACACAAACATATACACACACACACACACATATATATATATACATATATACGACGGGCTTCTTTCAGTTTCCGTCTACCAAATCCACTCACAAGGCTTTGGTCGGCCCGAGGCTATAGTAGAAGACACTTGCACAAGGTGCCACGCAGTGGGACTGAACCCAGAACCATGTGGTTGGTAAGCAAGCTACTTACCACACAGCCACTCCTATCCTTTTGGAAAAGCAAACTGATGATGAAATATAAGAAGTTTGCTTCCCAACCACATGCTTCCGAGTTCAGTCCCACCGCATGGCACCTTAGGCAGGTGTCTTCTGTTGTAGCGTCAGGCCAACCAGAGCCTTGTAAGTGGATTTGGTAGACAGAAACTGTACAGATATTACAATGTAATATATTCAATTATTAGAGATATTTGCATATTAATAGCTGAATATATAATGTCTTTCTAAATATATGCACACATATATATACATTAATAATCATACATTTATATTTCTATAAATAAACTAATATTTTATCTTAATATACGAAACTATAACTTAAACGTAATACATATATGTATGTGTGTGTGTGTATATATATACATATATATATATATATATATATATATATATATATATATACTTTATTTAAAAGCAGCAGAAATACTCCGGTATGTATATATATATATATATATATATATATATATATAAATGTATATGTATATATAAATGTATATATATATATATATATATATATATATATATATAAATGTATCTAACAGTTGAGGGAACCCGTGGAAGAGGTAGGCCCAGGAAGACCTGGGCTGAGGTGGTGAGGCAAGACCTTCGTACATTGGGCCTCACCGAGGCGATGACTACTGACCGAGACCTTTGGAAATGTGCTGTGCGTGAGAAAACCCGGCAAGCCAAGTAAGATCGTTGCCAGTGCCCCTGGACTGGTTCTTGTGGGGGTGGCACATGAGATGCACCATTTTGAGCGTGGCCGTTGCCAGTACCGCCTGACTGGCTCCTGTAGGATTTTCGAGCGAGATCGTTGCCAGTGCCCCTGGACTGGCTTGTGCGGGTGGCACATAAAAGACACCATTTTGAGCGTGGCCGTTTTCGTGAGGGTGACACGTAAAAGCACCCACTACACTCTCTGAGTGGTTGGCGTTAGGAAGGGCATCCAGCTGTAGAAACTCTGCCAAATCAGACTGGAGCCTGGTGTTGCCATCCGGTTTCACCAGTCCTCAGTCAAATCGTCCAACCCATGCTAGCATGGAAAGCGGACGTTAAACGATGATGATGATGATGATGATGATGTATAAGTATATACATATATATATGTATATATATATACACACAGTAATTCCTCGACTATCTTGGTTGTTACATTTCAAAACCACCCCCACAATAGGTGAAAATCAGCAAAGTAGAAAGAGTACTGTATGTTTTTTTTTGTTATTATTTTCATAATTTGTATATATTTATTTCATTATTTTTATATATTTAAGCTTTTATAAATTCTTCCCACAGTCATGGGAATTTCGTCTTCCATACAGTATGTGCAATTCTTTGTTTACTCATCTACGGTACATTACGTATTTTCTTTTAATACAGTTTAATTAATGTGTTATACAGTGCAGTACAGTACTGTATTTTCATTTATTACTTTATATTAATTCTTAAGCATGAAAATGCTTATTTTACCACAGAAATAATTGCAATCTAAAAAAATATTAATACCTATCAGCCGCAGAAACCCACAATATAAATTTACATGTATTGGCCAGAAAAATCCACAATGTAGTGAGGGCACAATAGGTGAACTGTAATATGGCAATTAATTACTGTATGTGTGTATGTGTGTGTGTGTGTGTGTGTGTGTGTGTGTGCATATATATATATAATCATTATCATGTTTAATGCGCACTTATCTATGCTTGCATAGCTCAGACTGAATTCACTGAGACTGTTCCTCCTGAAGCTAACCTGTAGCTAACATCTGTTTCCAAGCAAGGTAATATTTCACCATGGACCAGACATATTCTTGTAGAAGGTTGGAAATGAACAGCCTCATGGTGATGCTTATTTACACAACCATCACATGGTGTCAAGATAAGGTGGCACACAAATACACGCACACACACACACACACACACACGCACACACAACATTTTACACACAGGGTTTAAATTTGAACTGCTATTAGTTTCATGCTGTGAAAACATGAAGGTCAGATAAGCTTGGATAGCAAGCCATATGTTTCCAAATACTGTATATTTTAGTCTGGAAGCTTGTCCAACCAACATTTTTTCACAGCATGAAACTAATAGTAGCTCAGATTTAAATCCTGTGTTTATTAAATGGTATCTATCTCACACTATTTTTGTTTTTTGTTTTTTTTATCCTAACAATAATAGAATTGTACATTGTGTGTGAATATATATATATATGTATGAATGTATGTATATAAATAATATAAAGGTAAAAATGATTAAATAATTATTTATCAGTGGCTAGCATGGATAATAAGAGTTAGAAGACATAAATGTTTTTAAATATAATAGTGTATGAGACATACACAAAGAGAAAATCTACCATGTGGATTTCTTACATGCTAAAAATGGCAGTCAAAGCCTAAAGCCACGAAAGAATATTCTTTCGTGGTTTTAGGCTTTGACTGCCATTTTTAGCATGTAAGAAATCCATGTGGTTTTCTCTTCGTGTATATTTCATGCACTATTATATGCTTTCGGTACAAATGGATTTTTGTTCAGTGCCGTATTTTACAATCCTGTAATAAATAATAATAATGGTATTTTTATATAAGCTTAAAGTTTATAGCGATCACCATGCAATGGCTAAGGAAAATAGTCTGACAAAGGGGCATATAAGCCCTTGACAGAAAAAAGAAGGCTTTCCTATCCACATGGGAGTCGAGTGTAAAAGTAACACACTTAGTCACGTTAACAAAGGTGTGTGAGTTCAACTCCCATGCAGATAATAAAGCCTTCTTTTTCCTGTCAAGGGCTTACATGCCTCTTTATTAGACTAATTTCCTTAGTCATTGCACAGTGATCACCATAAGCTTTCAGCTTATATAAAAATACTATTTTATATATATACACACACACACACACACACACACATACACACACACATACATATATATTTACATTATATATATATATATATATATATATATATATATATATAAAAATTTATGTATATATTAATATTATGTTGGTTGAAAAACTTCAATAATGTCAATAATGCAAATATGTTAATAGTTACCAGGGTAGCAAAAATCACATAAAAACTGGGAAATCATACCCGGATAACGGGTAGAAATTCCATGTTAAAGTGATGTATTTTGAGTAGATATGAAGAATAATAATAAATGGAGCAAAATGCATATAATCAATAAGTTCCTTAATTCCTACATATGTTTCAAAATATATGTGCACTCTACTCCAAAGCCTTGCATTTGTAATATGGTTCCCTGACGATGAATTTTTAAATTAAAAAAAAAGGAAAATACACACACTTTACATAGTTTTAATATAATTTTTAATATATCGACCGGTTTCGCTTTCGCTATTCATGATATTATGGTTTACTTATTTGAATATGTATTTTCTTTAGAAGAAATTTTTGTCCATGTTGTGTGTGATGATATTTACGTGTGAATGGCTTCACAGGTAGAAGAATAAGGAGAGGTAATTGGTTATAATTATTATTGTTGTTGTGGGCAAGGGAGATAATTGTTCAGCTTTCGGTAAGAGGAGGGGAATATATATGTGTACACACACACACACACACACACAAAGAAAAAAAAAAGGTGATGTAATCGTGAATTGAAATATGTAAAAAAGTAAAAGTATTTATGCATGCATATTAAGACGTGTTCTGTATTTTTCAATGAAAAAAGTTTCTTTATTTAAACGTTCTTGTGGAACATTCTTCTTATGTATATATATATATATATATATATATATATATATATATGTGTGTGTGTGTGTGTGTGTGTATCAGTTTGGTAAGAAGTGCCTTCCTAAACACATAGTTCTGGGTTCAGTCCTCTGTTACCTGAGACAAGTGTTTTCTATTATAGCCCCAGACTGACTAAAGCCTTATGTGAGTGGATTTGTTAAACAGAAACTGAAAAGCCTGTTGTGAGTAATTTGTGTATGTGTGTGTATTTGTTTGTTCCCTACCACTACTTGATAATCAGTGTCAATTTTTTTTGCATCCTTGTAACTTAGCATTTGAGCAAGAGAAATCATTAGAATAAACACAAGGCTTAAGGAAAGTAAAATGTAGTGGGGTCAGTTTACCTGACTAAAACCATTCAAGGTAATGCCCCAACATGGCCGTAGTCAAATGACTGTAACTAGTAAAAGATATGTATATATTTATCTTAGTAAATCATTGATGTGAGAGGAATGTTTGCTGTTGCAGTTAGAAAGAATATCTTTCTGTCTCTCTCTCTCTCTCTCCCTCTCTCTTCAGTCTTCTGCAGATATGTGTCTGTGTTGTGAAGACAAGAAAGGAGGGGTGAAGGAAGTAAATTCAATGTGCACACCAAGGGAGTTCTTGGTAGCTGAACCTCTGTGAAAAGGAGCAGTTTTTGCAGGAATAATAATTTTATCTCCTTGTTTTCTCCCTTTCCCCACTCATCATCATCGTCGTCGTCATCATCATCATCATCACCATGCCTTTGTTTGTTTCATGCAGATTTCTCCCTGGGGACCAATTCCTAACTTTGTATAGCATGGGATGTTGTTCCAAGGATGCTGATGGAAGTTTTGCCATTTAGATTCTTTGTTTTTGGTTACATCTGTTATTGCTCACAGACTAAAGCCAACTGATAGCTATTGGAACTGACTGCAACCTAATACTGAATGATGAGTCTAGATGAGCGTGGATGGCCATTATTGGAGCCAGAGCTGCTCAGTCACAATGTACTTGAAGGAAGTAGGTGTTAGCAACAGCAGTGACTGTGGTGGTGGTGGTGATGGTGGTGGCGGGGTTGGCATTCATGGTGATGGTGGTGGTGGTTGTGGAAATAGTGATGGTGTTTGTGACAGTGAAAGTGGTGGTGGGGGTGGGGGTGGTGTTGGCAGTGGCGGCGTTAATAGAGGCAGATGTGGTGGCGGTAGTGGTCGTGTTGTTGTTGTTGTTGGTGGTGGTGTTGTAAAGCTAATGTTGCCAGTGGAGTCATTTCAACATGAGATCAGGTCAGGTTAATCAAACTCATGATCAAAGGTGTTCCCGCCATGACCATCTCATCAAATTTTGGAGCTATTTAAGACTGCATTAAACAATGGATTCTTTCTTTCTCCCACACAATAGGGAATGATTTAAATAACATTTGTTATATTTTAGGGGTCAAAAGACTACATAATGGTTCCTCTCCTTCATTGATTGTCTATAGCAGGGCTCACCAAAGTTTTTTCACAGCTGGCCAGATAACTGAGAGAATGATGAGCACAGGCTACATACCTGTTTTGTTCAATACTATACAGTGAATACACAAAAGATAAAGACAACCAACATATTTATTTACCAAAAAGTTATTAAAGAAGGCAACGTTGGCAATGACATAGATATATCACACTCAGTGCGCACATATCTGAATCTCAGAAACTAAACAGCAAAAAAATGGTTGGTGAGATTTGTGAAACTGGTGATTAGCTTTTAAGATGTCATCAATATTTGCTTTGGAATTGCTGCATCCAACCGAGAGAATTGCTTTGAAATGTTCATCAGTCAACCTCGTTCGATGTGCTGACTTCACATTCTTCATTATTGAAAATGTTTGCTCACAGACATAAGTTGTTCCAAACAATGATGTTATACCAGAGGCAAATGAACTCTCATTGCAAGTACTTATGCAAAAGGTACAGTGTAGCAGCAGGGTGGATGAACTGACCTTACGGGCCAGATCCAGCCCGTGGGCCATAGTTTGGTGACTCCCGATCTATAGTAAAGATAGTTGCTGCTACTACCATTGTTGTTATTTAGTTTAGTTCAACTCTGACTTGGTATACTTTCAATGAAAGGCTTTCCACCAGTGCCTACCCTGCCTTTTTTTTTTATTTCTTTGTTTTCTGTGTGGAACCCAGGGTCATATTTTCCAATGTACCCTCACCCCCATTCTATTTTAAGAGAGTACAGCGAGATATGAAAGAGATTCAGCTGCTGTTTCTAGCAGACAGAACAACCATATAGTTGTTCTGCTATTGGTTCAGTTTGTTGGCAGAGCAGTGATGGTGGTGATGGTGAGAGAGGTGCATTGATGAAATGAGAAGCTGCGTTACATTAAGCTTCCCTTATGTAAAGAAAGAGACACGCCCTATCAGTTTACTGCCTGACACTGTTGGGTGGAGGGGGTGTGCCGTGGTGGTGGTGGTGGTGGTGGGAGGCAAAAAAAAGGAGGGTCAAAGAAGGAGCAGACTGCCAACCAACATAAAGACAACAAATGAAAAATACATTAATAAATATATTGATGGGAAATTAAATAAACAACTTTTACAGTTTTTTTTTATATAATATTTGGTTGTATTGCATTTCCCTTACACTCTCCCACCTCTCCCCCTTACTACTGTACCCTTTTGCTTCTTTTGTCTTTTCTTGCTTTCTTTTCTTTTCTTCCGTGTTTATTCTTTTTCTTTGTTTCTTCATCTTATTCTTCTTTTTCATTGATTTTTTTTTCTTTTTCTCTTGTTCTTTATTTTTCGGGGGGGGGGGAGTTCTTCTTTTTTTTCTTTTTCTTTTTCTTTTTCTTCTTCTTGAGATGATAATTGAAGCTATCAGGTTTCATTGCTGCTGTTCTTGCATATATGTATAAATGTATTTATATTCATGTGTGTGTGTATATATATGCACATATAGACAAACAATTATAGCCACTACTACTAATGATGATGATGACAACTTAGAGTAAACATCATACCGTATAGTTTGTGAATGTAACTTGTCCAAGGACACAGGGCATTGCTACAAAAAGAGATCATACTATAGATATGGATATCATGTAACAAGGACTTTCACTGATCAGCCTCTATACTGATAAGGACATCTTCCTAATTAAGGTAGGAATGTTGTTGTTATTGTTGTTGTTTACAGACCTACGTTCACTCTGGATGAGCATACCTACAGCATATCATTAGCTTGCCAAATGGAAAAGTGCAAATCACTGATCTTTTGTGTATCTAACCATTCACTCCAACCCCCACCAAGCTTTAAACAATGTTGTACTCTGAGATCTAGCCTAGTGGTGATCTGCCCTTGGATAGATCTTGTGCATTTAAACCTCCTCCAGTACCTTCTGTGTAACCTGGGAAGGCCTGTACCTTCTGCTGCCACTATTAAGTAGATTACTGGAACTTTGGTTACCATGGGATGACTGGGGGATGACTTACTAGAGTGGTTTCCCATTGCCTTCTTCAAGTAGGTGGGATTTGAACTCAGAATGTAGAGAGCTAGAAGATATACTGTAAAGCATCTCTGCCAGCATGCTAACAATTCTGATGGTACTCTCCCACCTCAGAGCAATGTGAAATGCAGTGTTTTGCTCAAGAACACAATATGTCACCTGGTCCGAGAATGGAATTCACAATCTAATAGTCATGAATGCAACACCCTAACCACTAGGACACTCACCTTTCACAATTCTGAGATGCATTGCTTTAATCTGGACATGTACACACACACACACACTTTCTCAATCATGCCCCCCACCATTCTCTCTCTCTCTCTCTTCAGTCTGGACATGTACTTTTCCTCCATTGTCCTGTTTGCTCACCTTTATGGTTATTTTTCTTACTATTGTGCTTTAGCCCCAAATGAACTCTGATAAAGCAAACTTAGAATTAAATATTCTTACCTTTTTGTTTCCACAATTAGAGTAATTATCCACTATATCTTTTTTTTTTAATAGTTAGGTGTAATATGAGTGGAGGCGTAATGGCCCAGTAGTTAGGGCAGCGGACTCGCGGTCATAGGATCGCGGTTTCAATTCCCAGACCGGGTGTTGTGAGTGTTTATTGAGCGAAAACACCTAAAAGTTCCACGAGGCTCCAGCAGGGGATGGTGGCAAACCCTGCTGTACTCTTTCACCACAACTTTCTCTCACTCTTCCTTCCTGTTTCTGTGGTACCTGTATTTCTAAGGGCCAGCCTTGTCACACACTGTGTCATGCTGAATCACTCTGAGAACTATGTTAAGGGTACACATGTCTGTGGAGTGCTCAGCCACTTGCACGTTAATTTCACGAGCAGGCTGTTCCATTGATCGGATCAACAGGAACCCTCGACGTCGCAAGCGACGGAGTGCCAACAACAACAACAACAGGTGTAATATGAGGGAGATTTAGTTGCTATTTCTAACTGGTTGAACAACCATAAACATGTTACTTTAGCAGGTACAGTGCTGGTGGTCAAAGTAGATTTGGTTCAGCTGCTACAGTAATCAACCTGCTACAATTGGCAGTGAAGTGTCTCTTAAAACACACACAAATGACTTTTAAATGTTTAATGAAGAGGACAGATAGGCTACTGTACTCCAAGATACATTATAGCCTGGAGAAAACAAGAGATGCTCTTGACAGCAATGCTAGAAATCATAGATCTAGTCCATCTTAGTTGACCTGGAGGTTAAACAACAGGAATGGTTCATAAATTTTGAAATCTGAAAAAGACATAGCAAAGAAGAGGTTAGATTCCAATAGCCATGATAATAATAACCAGAGAAAATATATTGTGATTCAGTTACTCATCTATTCTTTTATTCTTTTACTGGCTTCAGTTACTGGATTCTGATTATGGAATTTTAAAGACTGTAAAATTTGATTATAAAGATAATTCTAGCATTAACAAGTACAGTAATTATTAAAAGTACAATAATTAAAATTATTACAAGTACATTAATCATATCTTAATTAATAGAAGAGTAGCAAATAATAATGATAATTATCATAATTTTAATGATTATTGTAATTACAAGAATAGTCATTATAATTACTAGTGATTTTAATGACTGAACTCATGAACAGTATATATCTGATGTGTGTGTGTGTGTGTGTGTACACAACAGGAACTTTGCAATATTATTTTATTCCCTTATTTTTACATGTTTACACTCTTATGTTCAAAGTATTCTCCATTTGAAGAAATATATTGGTCTAGGTGCGTTTTCCACTGTTCAAAGCAGTGCTGGAACTCATGCAAAGTGATGCCTTTTAATGCCTCTGTCATTTTTTTCTTCCCCTCTTCCACATTTGCAAATTCTGTAGCATCACCAGTGATGGCCTTCGAAAAAAGGTCCGGATCAATTTCCAGCTATTCTTTCAGTTCATGACACACATTCAGTTGTGACTGCTTTTGATCTTCCGTGAGCAAGCAAGGCACAAATTTTGCTTCAACTCTTTTCATTCACAATTCCTCGCTCAAAATTCGTTGGCAGGAGCTCCAGGGCACACCAATCATATCAACGAGTTCAACAATTGTTGGGTGATTGTCCTCCATGAATTTTCATGACGTTTTCATTCATTTGGGAGGTCGACAGACACCCTGAACAAGGTTGATCTTCAAGTGACCATTCCTAAAGCATGAAAATCACTCATAAACATGTGTTTTGCTCATGATAACATCTTCGTAAGCTGTTAGAAGCATGACAGCTGTTTTGGCCGCCATTTTCCCCAGCAAAAAACAGAATTTCATGAAATTTCCCCTGCAGAAAACTGAATTTCATTTCAGCTATTGCAAAAATTGACAAACAGAGGTCATGTTGTTTAGCTACAAGTTAAAATTGAGTAAACATATGACCAAAGACTTTCCAACTCTGGCCATCCAATTGTTTTTGCATAGTCAAGACAACATTGTTCAACATTTACTTTTCTAAGATAGTAATGTATGATATGAAGAAATTTGGTTGCTAATATTGGAAATCAGCTCATGGAAGTGCAGATGAGGTTTGACAAAGAGGTGGGCATGAGACACTAGATATCTAACGTCAAGATCCTCACTGAGAAAGCCAGGAAATATAGTATACCACTATACATGTCATTTATTATTTATAAAAAAAGGTCTTTGACTCAGCCCAGCATCCAAGGAGAGATTAGTTGATGATCTAGGCTAGATCTGTGTATGCATCAGCATTTGGGGGTTAAATAGCCTTTTTTACACTAATGACATGCTGATCACCACTTAGCTGTCTGCACTCCAGAGACTGACTGGCAAAAGTTAGTCAAGTCTCTAAGTTTCATTTAGAGATCAGCACCAGAAAATCAAAATCATAGCAACCAGTTGGGAACCAGAGCAGATTGTCATACAAAACTAAAGGGTCAAGGTTATCCAGGTCAACAGATTGTAGTACCTAGGCTCTCTCTCTCTATATATATTTTTTTTCACCAAATAATGAACTGCAGTCAGGAAATCAGAGCTGGACTTGGTGCAAGAAGATCAGCTCTGAGGTCACTCAATATGAAGCTAATGGCTTCAGACACTTAGTCATTGATGACATTCAAGATGATGTGTTACAAGTGAGTGCTGCCAGTTAGTTAGGTGGTCTATAGAATGAACAAATCAGTCTAAGAAGAGATGGCAGTGGAATAAAAGTTGGTCATAATGGTTGGATAGCAAAACTGCAATGTTTTGGCCATACTGTCAGAAGCCTTAAACCTCTATGTACATTTGCTAAGGGTGGGGGGTAGACAAAAATTGTATTTGCAGGGAGAGATGAACATTGAACAATAACATCAAACACTGGACAAGGAGGACTCTGTAGGAGTGTACGGCTGAATGATGTTCGTGTGTGACATGATTGTGAGAATATTCATTCACTAGTAGATTGAGCAATGATAATGATGACGGTGATTACCACAACAATGGTGATGACAATGCTGACAGTAATGACAAAGGCGATGATGATTATGATAAAAAAAGGTAATGTTGATTATGATGATGGTGAGGTGGGTGGGGTGGAGGTGCTGTTGGCAATGGGGGGGGGGGGGTGATAATGATGGTGGTCACATCAGGTCATCAGCATCATCTCAGATATTATGTTAAAAAGATTTGTTTAGATAAGGTTGAATATCCTGACACACATACCATGAACATTTTGCCAGATGCAAGATAAAAATCTTCAATTAAAGCAGCAGAAGTAACTAAAACAACAACAACAACAACAACTACATTAGTTTTGGTAGTGATAGTGATGATGATGTTGTCTTAATCTTGTTACTGAAATCATACTGCTATGATATATCTATCATCAGTCATAACTGATATTATTATTTGTATATTTATTTACATTTTCATCTTTTTCCTTCTCACTTTTAATAAGTCTGTTAAATATCTTTAGCTATTCTCACTTTTCCATACAGAAAGTTGAGCTGTCTCAATAAATATGGAGTTGATATCTGTTGGATAGGAATTAGTATTTTTAAAATAATAATAATATTATTATTATTATTATTATTATTATTATTATTATTATTATAATCTGATTAACAGCAGTGAAAACCTATTTATCTCTTTTAAACAAACCCCCTACCATGCCCAACTCTTATAATTAAAAATGACTTATCAGTTTTTATAAAATTTTGTACTGATATGTAATTACTATTAATAATAATAGTAATACTACCACCGCCACCAACAATAATAATAGCAATAATAATTCAGCCTTAAATGATTGAATTTCTAAGATTAATTGCCTCTACTCATTATGTTCAGTGTTGAAATCCTGTTGAGATCAACTTTGGTTATCATCTTTCATGTACCATTCAAATATTTGGGTCTGTTTAATTGTCTAACCCTTCTTCTCAAATTTGTGGCCTTGTACTTTTTTTCAAACACCACTTGAAGAAGAAGGTAACAGTAGAGATGGGGTGGGGGTGGGGGTGTATTCCAGTAAATCTTATTGAAAATGGATGTGAGCGATTAAATGGCTCTAGTGTAACTATCTGGCTTTAGGCTGGTGGTAAGAACTGGAGGAACACTCTCGTCTTTGATGTATCGGGGGGGGGGGGGGTTATGTGGGATACCCTGCGTTTGATGTATCAGGGATTATGTGGGGTACCCTGCTTTTGTTTGTTCTATATTGCTATATTTTTTTTTTTATCTGTATATTTAGGATTTTCTTTAGTGAAACACATTGTTTCTTGTTTGTCATTTTTCTTTGTCCTTTCTGCTATGTCTTAGGCTAATTCAGAGAAAGGTGTTGTTGTTATTAGTTGAGCTGACAGAATTGTTGGAGCTTCAGACAAAAATAGATTGCAGCATTTCTTCTGGCTTCTTATGTTCTGAGTTCAAACACCAGTAAGGTCGACTTTGCCTTTTATTCTTTTGAGGGTCAATAAAATAAGTACCAGTCTAATATTGGAGTTGATATAATCAACATCCTTCCACACAAATTTATGGCCTTCTACCTAAGAAAGAAACATTGGTGGCGGCGGTGGTGGTGGCAGAATTAATTGGACAAAATTCCATGTGACATTTAGTTTTGTCTTCATATAATCTGTGTTCAAGCCCTGCAGTTGTCACCTTACCTTCCTTCATTCTGGAGTCAGTAAAATATATATATACTAATCAAGACTAATTAAGTGCTTTAGTCAATTCTAATTGACTTGCCTATGTGTTAAAATCATTATCATTCCTTACATATATATAAGGCAGTGGGCCAATGCCATCCACAGAGAGGCAGACAAAATACCTTGTAGCAGTTACTTATGCCCCTTACATTTTAATTTTGAAAATCCCATTTTTGTCCTTCTGAGATAGAATTAATAGATTACCAACTGTCAACTTGGTATACCCTACTGTCAACCTGGTATCTCCCCACCCAATTTTCTGGTGTTGTGTCATCATCATCATAATCATCATCATTACCATTTAACATTTGTTTTCCATACATGCTGCCATGGGTTGACCGGAGCTGGCAAGTCAGAGGATTGCATCAAGCTCCAGTGTTTGCTTTGACATGAATGCTACAGATCTGTATGCTCCTTCCTAATGCCAACCACTTGACTGGTTGTGCTGGTTGCTATTTATCATGGCATTAGCACTAGTGAGGTGACCAAATAACTTGTAATAACCCCCTCAACTAAATGGGGTGGGTATAGTATTGAAGGGAGTGGCTTTGTGCCAGGTGATGAAAGGTTAAAGTATTATAGCAGGACAAGAGCCAGGTTGTAGGAGAGATACATGGCTACCCCTGTTGGAAAAGTGAGAAAATGGGGGAGACATTGTGTCAAGGCATCTATGTTAAAAAATCATTGATATATCTTGCATTAACACATCCTTTTATTTTGGGTAATTGGTGTAATCAATTGATTTATCACTAAGTCTGTTATTGGTTCTTATTTTTATTCAGTTCTTGATGAAATAAAAGGTTAAGCCTGCCTCCAACAGGATTTGTATTCCCCATGTAAAAGAATTCTACTATATACTGCTAGGTGCAAATACTAATCAATATTATTATAATTTTATTTTTCTTCAAAGATATTTTTTCTTGTATGTCTTTGTCTAGCAATTATGTTATTACATTTTTCTTTTCTTTTCTTTTTTTTTTTTTGTAACCTTTAAATTTTTATTTTTATGTTCAGAAATTTACAACAACAATAACTCTGGGGCATGTTTAATTATCATTTGAAATTAATAATCTTTCAATTCATTTAATCAATAATTGTTTATCAGTTAATCTATGCCTTTATTAAAATCAAGGTTGAGGAGGATGTCATAAAATTGACAACTTCAGACCTACTTCTGGTGTCTGTGATTCATTTCCCTTCACAGCAATCCATTTCTCAATGTCAGCTGTATAGCATCAAGAAAGCAATTCATGATATAAAGGAAAAATTGTGTTTACCACTGTAAATTGGTGTATGTCTCTTTATTGCCACATTTGTAACTTAGCTGTTTTATAACTTAAGTACAAGAAAGAAATGTATACTTAGGAGTTGATGTGAATGTTTAGTATTCTTGATTGTAGATGGCCACAGTTCAATGACTGGAACTACTAAAAGAATATTTAAATATTTGATAATTTTTACCTTTCATAATATGTGAAAGACAGGTGCCATGACCACAACCACTTCAACTAGCCTTCTAAACTGGTTCATAGATAATAAGAGTGAAATTCCTTATTAAAGTTAAATTTCTTTATTGTTTAATTTGCATTAAGTGTTTTCCAATCATGGCCATTCCATTTGTGTGTTGGAACCTAGAGATTTTTTTCCCTTTTCCCATATGATGTGATTTGACTAAGATTTGGTTACTATTTTTGGCAAGTCTAGTGATCGTGTAAATGCTCCTCAGAAGTATTATCTAATTTTCGATACGGAGATATCTTCTCTTTCACTTTCTTGCATATATACAAAGAATTGCGTAAACAAGTAAGGGAAGACAGTACTCAACACAAGATATGATGATTGATACATACACGCACATACACATACGTGTACATACATACATACATACATACAGTGAACAGATGAAAGAAAGTGGTACTCACCACATTCAGTAAGAGTTACATATGATGAATCTTTGCTGTTTGCCTACAAATGTGGAAATTTCAAAGTTTATTGAAAATTTTAAAATGTAATGTAGTTTTCCGAGCTGAATCTCAGGAGATATTTCACTTGTTTTAGAAAATTTTTTTAAAAATGTTATAGAGGTTTAAAATTTGATAATTTTCATCCAGTCAGAAAACAGGATTTGGAAACATGCTTGACATGTTTTAATATAAAACTAAATAAATCAACTTCCTCTTTACTCACAACATATAACCACTCATAACTTTTTATTTTTTGGAATCTTCAGAAAATTTTTGCAAATTTGTATTTTACACTTGGGAAATCATATGATTATGCAAAAAAAAAACAACAAAAAACAACAGTTTGGAGGTGCATGATTTAATTTAAGGCCTATTTAGCTGTTATTTTTAGCACCTTTCTTGACCAGGATACAAACAGCAGAAAATAGTGTTGAACCAAGTGCTTTCATGTAGAATACATTTGTCAATACATGCTATCTCACAGACAAAAGAGTTCTCATGTTTGGTTTGTTACTATGGAAACAGGCATGAATGTGTCTGTGGCTTATGATTGGCTAAAAATTACCCAAAATTTGCAAACTTTAGAAGTTAATAACTCTTTACCTGTTGGTTTGTTGTGAAAAGAAATTTCATGGCATTGATTAGCATATAAAACTACATCATTACACTGAATATGAAATCAATTCGAACAGAAATCGAAGAGATTGAAAACTAGCAGCCAGTCAGAAGAGATCTCATATTATTATTTATTTAATAACAATTTGATTCAGCTCCATGTAACTTATATAGACATACACACACACACATGAAATGGAAACATGAAGCAATGATGTGTTGAAATACAAATTTGTTGCCAGTTCAAATATGCTTGAGGCATATCAAATACTAGAGTTTTTCTCCATGACAAAATACAGTGAATGGCTTTCTTTAGGGTCTGAATATGCCTCTAGCATATTGAACTGGTAACAATTTTATATATGTATGTACACACACGCATACATTGTAAGCTAATAACACTTAAGTAACTGTTACTTTGAGTTTCACATTTCCAGTCTCTCATTTAACTATTCAGCAGAAAGACTGCTGTCCACAATCTTCTGTATCAAAATCTCTCTCACTCTCTCTCTCTCATTTTCAGTCACTTTTTCTCTCTCTCTCTCTTTCTCTATCCCTTCCTCTGTACCTATTATTTCAGTCACCCTCTCTCTCTTTTTTTTCTCTTTCTTCTCCTCTTTCTCACTTTCACTCAGCCTCAGTTTACCAACACTCCCTAGAGTCATCTCAGCAACAACACATGGTTCCTATGTCCTTTATGAACCCCAACCCTAACCCTAACCCTCAACCATACTCTCTTCTGTTTGACTTCACACAAGAATCTTCAACTAAATTGCTAAGTCAGAGTTAAGTCAACTGTTATGTTTTCTTAACTACTCACCACTCCATCAGTTCTTCTGCCTGACTGAAGAATTAGGTTTGCTGTCTAATTAGTACAGTTACGCTGACCGAACACCCACCCACACAAACCCACACCTGTCCACCACTCCACAGAACAAGCATTCTTACACAGTTTTATAAACAGGGCCCCTCTATGTGGTTAATCAACTTGGTAGAAATAGCAACCTGATCTCCCTCAAATCACACTTTACTGTCTTAAATAAGAAAACACCACATTAAATAATGTCACCTTAGATGCCTCTGAAACAATGAAACAGTCATGTCTGCAACGCCTTGTGATCAATTATATCTGATCTGATTTGGCTGTTGTTTCTAGAGGTTTGAGTAATTCGGTTTCTTATAATCAACTCTTTCATCTACATGTGACAAACTCCAGTTAAAGGAAGAACTAGAGAAGTTTAAACAGAGAATATTGCAACAAATATGTTACAAGAAACTCCTAAACACTCAGTCTTTAACTCTGCAATTATTATGTGGTCCTTTTGGCATTTTGTCTGCCGCTAAGTTCTGAGTTCGAATTCCGCCAAGGTTGACTTTGCCTTTTATCCTTTCGAGATCAATAAATTAAGTACTGGTTGAATACTGGGATCAATGCAATTGACTTAATCCCTTTCCACCAAATTTCAAGCCTTGTGCCTACAGTAGAAAGGAGTATTATGTGGTCCTGTTAAAATAACATACTTGTTTTACCTTTTGTAAAATGTTCTTGCTTTATTCCTAATCAATGTGTACATATGTATGTAAGACAGACAGACACACACACACACGCATGCACATTTTCTTCCTCTCAGGAGTGGCTGTGTGGTTCAGTCCCACTGCGTGGCACCTTGGGCAAGTGTCTTCTACTATAGCTTCAGGCCGACCAAAGCCTTGTGAGTGGATTTAGTTGACGGAAACTGAAAGAAGCCCGTCGTGTATATGTATATATATGTATGTATGTGTGTATATGTTTGTGCATCTGTGTTTGTCCCCCCAACATCGCTTGACAACCGATGCTGGTGTGTTTAGGGCCCTGTAACTTAGCGGTTCAGCAAAAAGAGACCGATAGAATAAGTACAAGGCTTACAAAGAATAAGTCCTGGGGTCGATTTGATTCGACTAAAGGCGGTGCTCCAGCATGGCCGCAGTCAAATGACTGAAACAAGTAAAAGAATAAAAGAATATTTTAGGTATGTTTTCATACATACACATCTATGATAATAATAATAATGATTTCAAAGTTTGGCACAATAGCCTACAATTTTGGGGGAGGAGTTAAGTCTGTTACCCACTGTTCAACTGGTACTTGTTTTATCTCGACCCCCGAAAGGATGAAAGGCAAAATTTACCTCAGCAGAATTTGAATAAACACACACACACATCAACACCACCACCGCCGCCACCATCATCATCATCATCATCATTACTTAACATCCACTTTTCCATGCTTATTGAAGTGGATTTTCAATGACTAGATGCCCTTCCTGTCACCAACCCTCACTTGTTTTCAAACAAAGAAATATTTCCCCATGGCCAGACATATTTTCACAGAAGACTGAAAACAAACAACCTGACTTGTGTGATGTTTACACAAGGGTGTGCACACGTACACACACACACACACACACACACACACACAATTGCTGTTATATGGATTATGTGGTTCTATAATTGCGAATCTCAGTGACCAACCATGTTTTCAGGGAAATAAGTTTCAACATCAGCCATTCAGCCATCATGCTCCGGGAATCACTACATAGAGCTGAAATAATCCTTTGTATTATAGGCTCAAGGCCAACAATTTTGTGGGAGGGGTAATTGATTACATTGATCCCAGTACTTCACTGGTACTTATTTTACTGATCCTAAAAGGATGAAAAGTAAAGTCAACTTTGGTAGAATTTGAACTTGGAATGTAAAGACAGATGAAATACTGCTTAGCATTTTGCTCAGCATGCTAAAGATTTCTGCCAGCTCACTACCTTTCATAAAGCTAAAATAACAACAAAAAACTGTTTGTTTATCTCAGCAATCACTGTACTACAGAGTACGGGAAAGTCCTCCTGCAATTTACATTCGATTATAGGTTTGCTTGATCAAGTTTGACTCGTGGTTAAAAAAAAAATGACAACTCAACCAAGGGAAAACAGTTTGTTGTTGGTTTTTCATCTTTCCTTGGAACTGAAAAACAGAGGTGGCTGCAACCACAAATATTTGCAGTAGTTTCTGCATCATGGTTTGAACTGACAGCATTGTAGTTTACTCAATAGTTCACTGACTTAAAAGCAATTACTGTAGTTTTGGCAGCAGCAGCAGCAGTAAACAGCTTTCACTGCACACACACACACACACACACACACACACACACACACACACACACACATAACTGCACTTGTAATGTAAAGCAAAGAAAGGTTGGAGCAGGGGGTTCTAGTTGAGTGTGGTGTCTACTGAGGTGTAGTGTAGCATGGTAAAGTGTTGGTGTGGGTACAGTGGTGGTATAATGCGGTGTTCAGTAGAGTTACGGTAGTAGTGTAATGGTGGTGCGTTGTGGTGTGAGTGTAGGTTGGTTGTAGTAAATAAATGAACAACTGGCTTTCCACTTCCCTAGGGTGTGATCATAGGCCAAACAAATGATGATGGTGGTGGTTTAGTGTGCAGCTTTCTTTTCCTCTCTTCCCTTACCAGTAAGCATTGATAACACTCACTATGGCCAGTTCCAGTCAGGGCTATTGTCTGTCAGAACGGTGGTGGTGGTGGTGGTGGTGGTGGTGCATGTGGTGGTGGTGGGACACACACCCACACGCCATTTATGATTGATTATCATGAGTACTAGAGAAGAGGTATTACATGACACCCCATTCCCTTTCTCTCTCATATGTTTATATATATATATATATATATATATATATATATATATATATATATATATATATATATATATATACACGCATATATATATATATATATATATATATATATGCATATATATGATGTATGTACATATATGTCTATGTACATATATGCATATATATATATGTATGTACATATATGCATATATGTATGTATGCACATATATGCATGTGTTCATATACATACTCATACACACATTCACATGCTACAAACATGCACTCTTTATAAACTATGTATGTCATTGTGTGTGTGTGTTTTGTATGCATACACACACATACTTTTACATGTGTATACATATGTACGTTTAGCAAGGAAAGTGGACATTAAACGATGATGATGACACACACACACACACACACGCATGCACATACACACACACGCATGCATGCACACACACACACACACACACACACACACACACACACACAAATGCACTTTTTCATTTAACAGCTGCTCTCAACATATGGTAGGAACATTAGAATTTTAACTCAATTTTTTCGTAGAGGTCAAATTGAATTATTAACACAATAAAGGTTATTCCTTTGAGACATGTCTGGCTTTTTTATGGCTCTTCAATTGCATTATTGAATAACATTGAGAAATCTCCGTTGTACCTGATACTTTCTGGGTCTTTGTGCTTCAGTGTATATATGTGCATGTGTGTGTATTTTTTTTTGTTTTTTTTTGTTTTTTTTTTTTTTAATGCAGTGAGCATGTGAAAGATTTGTGATAGGTGTTTTGTGTTTTGTATGTCCGTGAGTGTAGCAATATATTTTCAAATAAAAGAAACGGACAATTTAGCAATTAGCCTCTTAGATAGTTCAAGTACTACCTATTTCAGCTTTATATATATATATATATATATATATATATATATATATATATATATATATATATATATATATATATACATATACATACACATACATGTAATGTATGTGTGTATAATATCATTTATTTCCATTAACAAAGATATTGATTTCATCATTGGACATTAGGACTTGTGTAAGAAGGCAGGGCTACGGTTGACGTAATTAACCTTTGTACATGTATTACTAAATAATGATTTCATCAATCCCTTGAGTGATAAGAAGACTCAAATCAATCCAAGACATGATTTGAACCCACATTTGGATTTATAGAAGAACAAAATTGAATGCTGTAATGCATTTAACCTGCTGTCCTTCTGCCTTTTCATTATATTTTAATTACCTCAAGAACAATTAATTAACCCTTCAGCACTTAAAATAGTCATATCCAGCCTAAATATTCTACCTGTTTTATGTTCAAATTGTCAAGATCAGGCTTCTTACACCTACCCTACAATGTCAGTCTAAAAGTATTCAATCACATCATCAAAATCCCAAAGCCATGAGATAATGCTTGATTAATTCAGAACAATGCGAATTATCATCATCATTTAGCATCCATTTTCCATACTGGCATGGGTTCAATGATTTGACTGGAGCTGGTGAACCAGAGAGTTGCACTAGGTTCCAATTGTCAGTGGAAGTGGGTGACAAAACTGGCTTCAGTAGAGTCAACTATCACCATGTGGTGGCTGTCCTCTGTACAAACAGTTTCAACCCCATTCTCAGAAAGTGGACCACTTCACACTTCAGTAGTGTAGAGTGGAATCTTCAAAGATTAAATGGCTACCTTTTGGAACCATTTTGAATCATGTACTTGGTCCATCACAAACGTCTACTCTCTATCTTTTCGCCTCTTGCATTATGACAATAAAAATTGGAGATTCTAAGGATTATCTTGCTGAATAAGAGCATGCATGAACTGTGTTGTTATATGCATATGATGTCAAACTCATTGAGGTAAAGATGGTTAGTATTGTTATAAAAACAATGTGAGTTAGTAACAGGAGTCAAAATTAGACTTCTGCACATAATAAATTCAATCACCAGGCTTTGGTTGGCCCCAGGCTATAGTAGAAGGCACTGACACAAGGTGCTGCACAGTAGGACTAAATCTGAAACTCTGTGATTGGGAAGCAAAGTTCTTAACTTCATATCCCTCTGCATTTGTTTATCATACTGACATATACTTGTGTATATATATATATGTGTGTATATATATATATGTGTGTATATATTTATTAACTAGCTTAAAAGTCGCCTTACCAGGCGACTTTTATGCTGGAGGGCTCTTGTGGAGGACACTTCATGCATTGAGTACATATTAAATTTTATTAAACTTGACGAATATTTTTCAAGCAATGAACAATTTTATCAAAACAGTGATATATTTTGTCGACTTGGAACTTATTGCAAAGCTACATGATAAACAACATTTTTTGACTTCTCATTCGGAGATCAGTACAATTTTTTCTATCTAACCTCTTTCTTTCTTTCTTTCTTTCTTTCTTTCTTTTTCTCTCTTTCTGTTGATTGTTCTCAACCATCATCACCATCACCATCACCACCACCACAACTGTCATACACACACCATTCAGACTTCTGTCTCCACCACCACCAATACCTTTGACTTCACCACAAGCAATACCTTTGATTTCACCACCTTCCCCCTACCACCATCACTCTTTCACATCACATACTATCACCGTCATCCCTGACCGCCTCCACCCCCACCATCAAAACCGTTACCTCTGCCTCTATCACAACTACAGCCCATACTATAACTATCACCCCATTACCATCACAACTGTCAAGCTACTACTGCCTGCCCTCACCATGTCTATGCCTACTATTACTTTCACCCCAGCATGAGGAATAGTAGAAGTGTCATTGAATAGTGAGAAAAGAGGTCAAAGAGTGACACACTGACACACAGAAATTTGTTTTGGCATTTATTATTATGTATGTATGTTTATATGTATGTATGTGTGTGTGTTTGCATATTTATGTGTGTATGTAAATATGAATGTATGTATATGTGTGTATGTATATGTATGTACATATACACACACACATATATATATGTATATATCTATGTATGTGTATGTATGTATATGTACATACACACACAGACACACATCATCATTTAAAGTCTGTCTTCCATACTGACATAAGTTGAATGGTTTTACAACAGCCAACAGGTCAGAGGCCTGCACTGAGCTCCAGTGTCTGTTTTGGCATGATTTTGTTGACTGGAAGACCTTCCTGATGTCAGTTACTTTACAGAACATACTGGGTGCCTTTTTTATGTGGCACTAGCACTAGTGGGGCCAAGACACATGCAATACATACATGTATATGTGTGTGGGCATATATATATATATATATATATATATATATATATATATGCATGTGTGTATACTTATGTGTATGTGTGTATATATGTGTGTGTGTGTGCATGCATATGTGCACATGCATGCTGCTTTTTGGTTATTATTGTTCTTATAGTTAGTGTTATTATGAATCATCATCACTACTACTACTACTACTACTACAATAACAACAACAACAACAAATTGTGGAAGTTATATAATTTACCCACGCACTGGTCATCATTCTTTAAATTGCACTAAAATAATCTAGTTTAGATAATTAAATTAAGTTCATATATATATATGTACATTAAATAATTAATGTAAGTTTATATGAGAGTTTCATACTAGGTAAATTTCTGCTACAAAACATTCATATTAAATCTTAACTATTTAAAAAATTTAAATGTATACTTGAAGCCATAAACTAATGAGAAATATATTTGGACATTTTTTTTTTTTTTGTGTGTACTTACTATTTAAAGAATATGAGGCATAGCTGTGTGGTAGAAAGTTTGCTTTCCGGCCACATAGTTCTCGTTTCAGTTCCATGGTGTAGCGCCTTGGGGAAGCGTCTTCAACCATAGTCTTACGCCAACCGAAGCCTTGTGAGGGATGTGGTACATGGAAAGAAGCACATCGTATATAAGTATATATATTTGTGTGTGTCTTTGTGCCTGTGTTTGTCTCCCACCACTGGTTGACAACTGGTGTTGGTGTGTTTATATCCCTGTAACTTAGTGGTTCAGAAAAAGAGAGCAACTGAAAATGGTACTTGGGTTGACTTGTTTGACTAGAATCTTTCAAGGCTCCCCATCTTACTTCTAATGACTGGAAAAAAAGATATCGTAAATAAATAAATTATCTATAATAAAGAAGTTCAGTGTATCAAAGTTAATCAGTGCAACAAATTGATTCTACAAGACTTTAGTTTAAAATGTACTAGATATTTATTTACATGTAAGGGAAGCTTCTCACCTACAACATATTATTGAAGTATAACATTACATTTGTAATGTGATCAATAAAGTTATTCATATTTAATTACGAATTATTGGTAACTGTTTCTCAATTTTTTTTTTATCCTGCTCTCTCCCCTCCACTTATTTTCCAAATAATATGCTCTCTCCCATGTATCAATATATATATATATATATATATATATATATATATATATGTGGTTCAGTGGTTAGTGCATCAAGCTTACAATCATGAGGTAGTGAGTTCAAGTCTCAGACTGGGCTGTGTGTTGTGTTCTTGAGCAAAACACTTTATTTCATGTTGCTCCAGTTCATGAAATGAGTTACAACATCACTGGTGCCAAGCTGTATCGGCCTTTGCCTTTCCCTTGGATAAAATTGATACTGTGGAGAGGGAAGGCTGTTTACCCTATATATATATCACATGACTGATCAGACTATCAGATGTTGTTACACATCACCAGTCACAATGCACTTTTACATTTTTTTTTTTAATTATAGTTTCAGCTTAGAGCTGCGGCCATGCTGATGCACCGCCGTGAAACATTGTTTATATATATATATATATAATCAGTATCATCATTTAACATCCATCTCCTTTGCTGGCATGGACTAGATGGTATAACAGGAGCCAACAAGCCAGAGGACTGTGTTAAGCTCATGCTTTTTGCATGATTTCTGCAGTTAGATACCTTTCCTGGCCACTTTATAGAGTGTAGTTTTAGATTCAGTCCCACTGCACAGCATCTTGGGCAAGTATCTTTTGCGATAGCTTCAGACCAACCAAAGCTTCACAGGTGAGTTTGGTAGACAAAAGCTAAAGAAAGAAATCCATTATATACATAGTGCGTGCTTGGAAACCATTGAGGGTTGGTGACAGAAAATTTGTCTCATTGAATTTCATCTGACTCATGTGAGCATGGAAAAGTGGACATTAAGATGATGATGATGATGATAATGAAAAAGAGGAGGAGGAGGGTCATGATGTGTGCCGAAAAAATTGACTTCAGTTAAATAAAAATAAAACCATTAAAGTAAAATGTAAGGAATGTACAATAAAGTCAAAGATCTGTGTGAAGTGCTAAACTTAATGTGGTCAGCCAGTTTAACATCACCACCTGTTCCCTTGGGTACTCTTGATAGAGTTCACTCTATTACTACTACTGAGATGAAGTCTTCAATGTCAGGGTAACTAACAAGCCATCACTTTTTTCTTCACCCTTTGTCAGGGACTTTGTATAAACTGGCCACTAGGTGCTATCTTGCTTCCTTATACCCATTAATTAAGTACTACTCTATCTCCTCTGAACAAATACTAGAAAAAAATAAAATGCTTCAAACAATAGTGACCTGCTCATTATAAAATAATGAGAGATTCTGATAAATGTCTGTGATATTAATGTTGCAACTGTTTCAACAGTTGTTGAATATATTTCTGGGAACGATGAATGACTCCACTTCACAACATACAAATCTCTTTGTATTATAAACTAATTAGTATTTGTTTATTTATTTTTAATTATATTTTTCTCTGATATAAACCTAGTTTTTTTTTTTTTACAATGTATGTGTCTGTGTGTGTGTAGAGAGATGTGTAACGCTGTGTACCGTTTATCACTATCCGTCCACTGTGTACTGTTTATATGTATGGATTTCATTGTCTCTTCTTCTCTGTCTCTTACTATGATTATGTTTGCATGGGGAGAGGGTGTATGTGGTAAATAATGCAATCAATGGTGCATGCAGCATTTGAATGAAATTTCATGTGTGTGTATGTGCACGCGCACATATATATAAAGTGGTATAAAGCCACCCTCCCCTCTTATGTACTCCCCATTTAGTAGTGTTTTACTCTCTCTGTGTTTCATCTAACAGCTTACCTGGCAATCTCACTAGTGCTGGTGCCACATAAAAAATATCCAGTACCTTCTGTAAAGTGGTTCATATTAGGAAAGGCATGCAGTTTCAGAAACCATGCCAAAGCTAATACCAGAGCTAGATGTAGTCTTGTGGCTCACCAGATTCTGTCAAACTTTTCAACTCATGCCACCATGGAAGATGGATATTAAATAATGATGATGATGACAATGATGATACACATATAAATTTCTGTTGATGGACCAGAAGCAATAACTTACAAGTCTCAATAGATAAGTGTTTGAGTATCCTTGTATACATTATAACCAAAAGACTCATATTTCCAGTAGTCTGTGTGTAGTTGAAAGAGTAATCAATCAGCAGGTTCAGAGAAATATTGATTTCAGATTTTGGCACAGGGCCAGCAACTTCTGGGAAGGGATATAGTTGATTACATCCACCCCAGTGTTCAACTGGTATTTATTTTATTGACCCCAAAACGATGAAGGGGAAAGTTGACCTTGGTGGATGTTGAACTAAGAGAAATATCAAGTGATCTATATAACAAAGTAGAGGAGAAGATAGAAATAATAGTGTAGACAACAATTGGGAGTTTCTATAGAATAATCTATTGAGGATGACAGAACCTCAATAGATAATCTCATAGAAACCTGACTAGGAGAGGGTCTTTACCACAGAGAGAGTAACATGGTGGTGAAATAGCTCTGTAGATAGGTTCATAAAGGTTATCAAGAGTTGGAAAAACAGGAAGAAAAGAGACAACAAAGAGCAATACTAAGTTGTAAAAGGAGAAGCAAGACATCTACAGGAGAATTCCAGAGTAAGAAATTTGTCAATGTTCTATGACATGAGGATCAGAGGCATTAGGCAGTCCGGATTGCAAAGCAGTGTGAGAGAAAATCAATTACGTCCTTAGTGAAATGTATGTACGAAAAGATGACAGCACACTTTCAATAATTGAGACTGAAAATGGGACAGGGTAGGGGAGAGCTGGAAATGCTATTACATGTGGCTTTTGAATGAAGAGAATGCATAGGAGAAAAAGGGTCTGCCCATCAAGTAACCCAACAGAGGAACCAGCCATCCAAATTGATTGATGTATAGTATGGATAGAGTGATTAAGGACATGAAGACAGGGAAACAAGTAAGGCACTCATTCCATCAGATATCATCACCATTGAGATGCATTCAGTATTCAGCTGAGTGGGATATGGACTGGTCACTCTAAGCAAATTATGTGGTACAGGCAAGTATCATAACCCAAGGACTTGTGTAGCTGCATCATTGTCAACTACTGCAAAGCACAAAGACAATTCATTAAATTGAACTATTGGCTCAGATTATGAAGGTTACTAAAAAAAAGTTGATTAAAAAGAGAAAATTATATATAGATGCAAATTTGTTTGATTTTGTGCACGGAAGTATTACTGCTGTTATCTTCCCTGTGACACAGATGCAGAATTATGAGTTTTTTTCTAAGAACAGGATCCTCTATCTTGCATTTGTTGGTTTAGAGGGAGTCTTTAATAGGGTTTCCTACTCTATGATCAAGTGTTCTTTGAGAAAGCTAGGAATACATGATTGGGATATGAGAAATGTGCAAGTCATATATAGGCCCAAAAGTGGCTGTTTGGTAAGTAGCTTGCTTACCAACCACATGGTTGTGGGTTTAGTCCCATTGTGTGGCACCTTGGGCTGATCAAAGGCTTGTGAGTGGATTTGGTAGACGGAAACTGAAAGCCTGTCGTATATATATATATATATGTGTGTGTGTGTGTGTGTGTGTATGTTTGTGTGTCTGTGTTTGTCCCCCCAACATCGCTTGACAACTGATGCTGGTGTGTTTATGTTCCTGTAACTTAGCAGTTCGACAAAAGAGACTGATAGAATAAGTACTAGGCTTACAAAGAATAAGTCCTGATTTGCTCGATTAAAGGCAGTGCCCCAGCATGGCCACAATCAAATGACTGAAACAAGTAAAAGAGTAAAAGAAGGATGCTACCAGCAAGGTGACTTGGGTTTAAGCAAATCATCTAACCCATACCAACATAGAAAACAAATGTAAAATGATGGTATGTGTGCATGTATGTATAAATGCATCTGTGTATATGTGTGTGTGTATATAAGATTCAGTTCAATTAGGTACTTAAATTGAGGTACCTCTTCAGAGAATTACTGTAAATGTTAATGCTCTGGATTTTAAACTATTTTAAATCATTCTGAATGTCTTTTATTTTGAATTTCATGAATTTATATGACAAAAGCAGTTTCTTTACAATGATGTAATAATGTTTTCATTAACGAATTAAAGGAGACGTTAGAAACAGGTGTAATGGATTGACACCTGTACCTCTACTGTTACACATATTTTTTATATATATATATATATATATATATATATATATATATATATATATACATATATATATATACATATATATATATATATATATATATATATATATATATATGATAGCTGCGTGAAAAAGTGCCACACCCTAACAGTTGAGGGAACCCGTGGAAGAGGTAGGCCCAGGAAGACCTGGGCTGAGGTGGTGAGGCAAGACCTTCGTACATTGGGCCTCACCGAGGCGATGACTACTGACCGAGACCTTTGGAAATGTGCTGTGCGTGAGAAGACCCGGCAAGCCAAGTAAGATCGTTGCCAGTGCCCCTGGACTGGTTCTTGTGCGGGTGGCACATGAGATGCACCATTTTGAGCGTGGCCGTTGCCAGTACCGCCTGACTGGCTCCTGTAGGATTTTCGAGCGAGATCGTTGCCAGTGCCCCTGGACTGGCTTGTGCGGGTGGAACATAAAAGACACCATTTCGAGCGTGGCCGTTTTCGTGCGGGTGACACGTAAAAGCACCCACTACACTCTCTGAGTGGTTGGCATTAGGAAGGGCATCCAGCTGTAGAAACTCTGCCAAATCAAACTGGAGCCTGGTGTTGCCATCCGGTTTCACCAGTCCTCAGTCAAATCGTCCAACCCATGCTAGCATGGAAAGCGGACGTTAAACGATGATGATGATGATATATATATATATATATATGCAAGCATGGAAAATAGCCGTTTCCTTTAAGACATTGAACAAAATTTATGTGTATGTGTGTGTGCATATACATACATCTATACAAGTATTTGTATGTATACATGCACATATAAATATTTAGATATATCTGTGTGTATGTGCACATGCATTTGTATGTATATAACTGAATATATATATGGGTGTCTGTACATGCAGATTTATTTGTGTTTGTGTATATATATGTTATTTCTACTAAACTGAAAGTAGCATTTATTCACTTTGCTATCCATATCATCATCATCATCTTCGTCATCATCATCATCATTGTCATCATCATCATCATTGTCATCATCATCATCGTCGTCATCATCATCATCATCATTGTCATCATCATCATCATCGTCATCGTCATCATCGTCGTCATCATCATCATCATCATTGTCGTCATCATCATCATTGTCGTCATCATCATCATTGTCGTCATCATCATCATCGTCGTCATCATCATCATCGTTGTCATCGTCATCATCGTCGTCATCATCATCATCATTGTCGTCATCATCATCATCGTCGTCATCGTCATCATCGTCGTCATCATCATCATCGTCGTCATCGTCATCATCGTCGTCATCATCATCATTGTCATTGTCATCATCATCATCATTGTCATCATCATCATCATCCATGTTTTATTTTTCAAATTTCTTTTAAATGTTTCCATGTTCTTTTTTTTCTTTATTCTTTTTGTTTGTTTTGTTTCATTATTTCTCTGCCATTGTTCACCTTGTCACTCTGTTCCAATGTTTTCTTTCTTTCTTCTTCTCCTCTATCATCTTCCTTTTCTCTCATATATTTTTTCAGTCATCTTTCGTCCGTCATCTTTCGTCCGTCATCTCATCTTTCGTCCGTCATCTTTCGTCCGTCATTTTTCATCTGTCATTTTTCATCTGTCATCTTATTCTGTTATTTTCTTATATTTTTCTTTATATCCTTCTTTAATCCTCTCTCTCACTTCACTTCCTCCCACTGTTACCACTACCATCGCCACCACCACTACCACTACTGTTTCTACTACTACTACTACCACCACCACCACACTGCTTCTACTACTCACCTCAGACAAGGCATCTACAAGATATCTACCCCTCTATTTCATGTGCTTCAATTCATACAGTCCTTCCACCCCCACCCTCTCTCTGTCTCTAAATTCCCTGGCTCCTGACAGTCTGTTACAGTTTACAGTACCTCAAAGGAATTATTAAACCTTGAATAACTGTCTGAAGCCCAGGAGGATTTGAAGGGATACAAAGAACAACACCTTCCCTTTTCAACTGGGGACAATCCTCATTCACTACCCTCCCTCTACTACTTCCTAAGGAAAAAAAAAATAGTGGTGAGTATGGGTTGAGACAGTGGTGGTAAGGGGTAGCTGTTTTCCAGAACTAACTTATTTTTCCTGTTTTTTTTTTTGTTATTGTTTGAAATTGTTGTTGTTACTGTTATTGTCCAAGGAAAATTATTTTTGTTTATAAAGCTTGGGGGTGAGGGATATTGTGAAAAGGATTTTACATATGTATATGTGTATATACATACATACATACACACACACACACATATATATACATACACATGCACATGTATGTGTGTGCTTATAGTTGAATATAATAAATTAATTCAACAACATATGTACTGTCATCTTCTTTTGCTCTCTCTTACGATGAGAAGCATCTATCTGATTGCTGAACCTAGCAATTGCAACCAGATTCCCTTATATCACATCCTTACCCATCTTAACCCAGGACAGGATAGCTGCTATACATATTGAAAAAAAATGATGGGAATATCCAGACTGCAATGGTTTTGACCATACGGTCAACTCAGTTGGGGGTCTGGGGTTAAACAATAACAACAACACATACACAGAGTCAGGTACTTCAAGTTTGAAAATAAAAATACGATATAGTAGTCACTTCGGATCTTGTTCAAAACGGGGGCACCAGTTTTCATTTATGTTTTATGTATTGTTTTTGGTACCGAAAGACTTTCAAACTTCGTATACTTATCTATTTTGTGTTATAGAACAGAAAAAAAATTTTGTATTCGGAGT
Organism: Octopus bimaculoides; assembly: GCF_046866305.1. Lineage (NCBI taxonomy): Eukaryota > Metazoa > Mollusca > Cephalopoda > Octopoda > Octopodidae > Octopus > Octopus bimaculoides. The sequence continues at coordinate 39,239,319 of NC_142944.1, read as the reverse complement.
TATTTCATGTAAAAAATTGTCTTATTTCGATAATTTCAACCAATCACTGACAAGTATTCAGCTGTTTACACTTACTCCTTTGGCACTTTAAGCAGTGTAAAGCGTATTTAATCTCCATTACTTCTGACATTTTGCAGAGGCAACACACGTGTGTTCGTTTTCCCTAACCCTAACCCTAATTGACTTGCTCCTTCCCTCAAAAACCATGCCTTGTGCCTATAATAGAAAGGTTTATTAGCTACTGCCAATATGCTTCAGCCATTTTTTGACAAGGAAATAATAATTTTATCACCGCCGAGAATCGTTTGTTTACGTAGTCAGCACTTAATTTTTACGGCTGAATGGACGTCAGTCATTGGTTGAAATTACAGAAATACGACAACTTTAACATGAAATAACTTGCGATGTACGTTTTTTTGTTAAGAAGACTAAGAGAAAAAGATGTTTTATATGACACATTCTACCAGTGTCCCAAGTTTCAAAGTGTTTCGTTAAGAAAATACTGGTGCCCCCGTTTTGAACAAGATCCGTCACTTCATATGTTTTCCTGCCGACTGTCTTTAAAGATCAACTATGGAGAATAAATAGACAAGTAGTCAGGATTGGGGAGCTCAAATATGGCACCATAAGTAATAAAACACTTGTTAAGTGTACAATGATCCCACTACCTGCACTAGAGAGCCATACCACTTCTGATATCTGTTTGTATATAGTTGGGCTGATCCATCATCAGTTAAATGTTTTGAGTGAGCAATGTTGTTCATATTAGCCGTAGGACTGCAAGCCCCAACAATTTAAAATTTTTGGCTTTGTGTCAAAATTATAAATAATCATATTTAATTCAAGCACAAGGCCTGAAATTTGAGGGGAGGGTGGGGTAGTCAATTACGTCAGTGCAAGTGCTCAGCTGGTGCTTATTTCATCAATGCCAAAAAGATGGAAGACAAAGTCAACTTTGGCAGAATTTGAACTCTGAATGTAAAGACAATTGCACTGCCCCTAAGCTTTTAGTCTGGTGTGCTAACAATTCTGCCAGCTCACTGCCTTATATAATATAATGTAGTAGTAGTAGTGATGACGACAACAACAACAATCTTTTATAAGCCACAAAGGCTTGAAGAGATACAAAATATATGAAAATTGGGATTACAAAAAAGAAAAAGTTTTGTGTGAAAGACAAGTTTACAAATATGAAAAGAAAAAGATGAGGGACATTATACAATTTATGAACGGATATATAAAGAGGACGAGAGTACAAATATTTGATGGAAATAAATAAGTACAATAAAACATACAATAGTCAAAACAAGATCTAATTAAAAAGAAATAAAACATAAAAGATTACTGCATATGCTTAATTTAGGAATCTATAACTGTATCTGCTAACCAAGTGCAGCTAAATGTACCAGTATGCATTTTTTGAGACATTTAGTATTGATAAACACCATCTTAGGGATGTGCTCTTTTAGATTCATTGTAATGTCTTAGTTGTATTTGTTATTAATAATCTATCTTTATCATATCATTTGTATTCTAACTTTTTATGTGACGTTCAAACTTCTGTGGAAAGGACATGGCAAACAGATATATAAATTGTCTCTCACTAATAATGATGAGGATGACGACGACAATGATTGCTATCATTATCACCATCATCATTGTTGTCCTTAATTAATGTTTAGTCAATAAACAGACAGCTTTCTTCCTTAAATACTCTTTAGAATTGTTACAGAAAAATATATCTTTGCAACTGTGTAGGTCTTTGAAACATCAAGAATTCTTATCTAAGATAAGCTGCTGTTGTCAATGGTTAAAGTGTTTGAGAACAGCTTAAACATTATTGAAAAATTTTGATACTGCTAAATGGAGAATCTATCCATCTACACTACTATTAACCATTTTAACAGAAATGTAAGATGAAGTATCATAAGCTAACTTGAAATATTTGGACAGAAATAATGCATTCAATTTTTGATATCAGCAAAAGAACTGGAAGTTAGGTCAAGTGGTTATTTAACTGAGTCAATCTCACTACTTCACTTATATTTCATTTTGTTGAACCTGAAGGGGTGGATGTTAAAGTTGACCTCTGTGGGATCTGAACTTAGAACCCACCAGGGTCATCTTTCCCACTTATCCTACAAGGAGTAAAAAGGCATGTCTAAGGACATAGCCTTAAACATAACTAAAGATATGAATTAAAGACATGAGTAAAGTCATAGCTAAAGACATAACTTAAAATATAAAAAGATACATGACTAACAACATGACAAAGTATGTCTCTGTCATATCATAACTGTTCATATGTTATTTGCCATAAGAGGCGACTGATAAGAGGACATTATAAACGACAGGCACAAGACCATGGATTTTGGAGGGTGTTTATTACTGTCAAATTTCTTGACTAGTGCTTTATGTATACTCCCATGATGGTAAAGGTATGCACCATAAAAGATTTGAACTCAGAATGTAAAAGAACATAACTACATGTGGCTTTTAATTTGGTGTTTCATTGAATCTGCAATGCACCACCACCACCACCACCACAATAACAGCAACAACAACAACGATGATAATAATAAAAATAAAAATAATAATCCTTTCTCCTGTACATACAAAATTAAGGTTGACTTTTGATAAAAAGTACAATAACAAAAGATAACCCTTATAGTCAGGGCCTTATCATTACAGGATTCCAAGCAAAATAAAGCACTAGGATCCTACACGCACAACATTAATTTTGGACCCCTAAATGTATAGAAAGGATGAAGGCTATTAAACCAGCAATTTTGAAGGTCAATGGAGAGAATTAGTCAATTCTCTCAACTCCAGTATGTGACTGGTACTTGATTTTATTGACCCCCTGAAGGGATGAAAAGCAAAGTAGGTCCACCCTCCCCACCCCAGTTGGGTTTGAATTCAGTACATAAAGAGGTGGAACAAAATCTGCAAAGTATTTTATCTCTAACAAGTCTCTAACACTACTGTCAGTCTATAATAATGGCTCCTACTGTCATTTCCCATCATCATCACATTATAATACAAAAAACACTTAACCTTCTCAATTAAGGTTCACCTCTGATTAAAAAGAACAATAACAAAAGATAACCCTTATAGTCGAGGATTTCTTAACATTACAGGCTCCTTGGTGAAGCAAAGCACTGGACTCCTACATACACAACATAGAATAGTTTTTGATCCCTGGATGCAGGGGCCTTTGATTGCATGCATTATCTCTGTATGTTTGTGTGATTTAATGTATGTTTCTATTCGTGTATTTATATTTGTATTTGTGTCTATGATGGTGGCACACACACACACACACACACACACACACACACACACACACTCTTACAAACAAGCAAAATTGTTTATCATAAAGACGACTTGTGTAATATAACACAGGGCAAAGTATATGTATGTATTATGCTTGTGTGACTCTGTGTGTGTGTGTATTTATTGAGAGAAATAGAAGTATATCTGATATTTCATCTTTCTCATTATAATGTATTTGGACAGCTCTTCATTTCATCTTCATTTCAAATGTCTCTCAGACTTCAGACCTCCCCTACTTCTCTGCTTCTTCTCACTTGATTCCATACGATCTTGCCTCGCCGCCAAGTCATATTTATTCTTCAAAAGGATTTAAAAATCTAAAAATAGTTCTTTGGTTTCTTCTTCTTCTAAACTAGAAACCATTTTTGACAAAGCAGTTGACACTTTAATTTTGGAATATCATTTTGCTTTATTTTTAAAAATAGATTTTTAATAATGTTGTTGTTGTTGCTGCTGCTGTTGTTAAGGTGGTAGAGTTATAGAAATGTGCCAAGCTTGTTTCACACTTTATACTCGAAGTTCAAATCCTCCCAATATTCTTCACTTTGTCTTTTACAACTCCCCACTTGATAAACAAGTATCAGTAAAATACCAAAAAAGTACTGAGAATTGATTCAGTGAAGTTAAGTCAACTCTTTCAAAAAATCTGGCATCTAGTACCAGAGTTATAAATAATCTTCATTATAGGCGCAGGAGTGGCTGTGTGGTAAGTAGCTTGCCTACCAACCACATGGTTCCGGGTTCAGTCCCACTGCGTGGCACCTTGGGCAAGTGTCTTCTACTATAGCCTCGGGCCGACCAAAGCCTTGTGAGTGGATTTGGTAGACGGAAACTGAAAGAAGCACGTCGTATATATGTATATATATATATGTATATGTGTGTATATGTTTGTGTGTCTGTGTTTGTTCCCCCAACATCGCTTGACAACCGATGCTGGTGTGTTTAGGTCCCCGTAACTTAGCGGTTCGGCAAAAGAGACCGATAGAATAAGTACTAGGCATCCAAAGAATAAGTCCTGGGGTCTATTTGCTCGACTAAAGGCGGTGCTCCAGCATGGCCACAGTCAACTGACTGAAACAAGTAAAAGAGTAAAGAGAGAGTAGTTACAATGTTTTATTTCTGAAGAGTTTGGTATTTCAGATTCTTAACCTTTTTTAATGGTACTCCATATGAAACCGTTTTAAACCACTATTCATATGTGAGAACCATTTCTGACATACACAATTGTGTACCAAACAACAATATAATATACCAATAAATAAAAACTATTTTACTAAATCCATCCCTTCAAATTCTTGATTATTTTCATTTAATAAAAACACTTTTTTTCATTAGAAATATGTTATTAAAAGTTTTTAAAAGAGCAACCATATTTTGAATATGAAGACAAAAAAATTAATTGTCCTTTAAGAGTAGATTTAAGAAACATGGAAAAAAAGTTTTTTTTAAAATATATTCTTTTTAGCTGTGGGCTGGAATGTATTTTCGATATGACAGCAGTAAGATCTAAAAATAAAACACACATGTACACACACACACACACACACACATACACACACACACACACACACACCGTCAGCTAACATGTACACACATATGTTTCTTCTTTATTCAAGGTAGAATAATAATCATAAAACAGACTAATGAATGTGTTTGGAAATGAATGTCTGCAGGCTTTATCAACTTCTAAGTTTCTCACCACATATACACTCACATACACATTCAACGCACACACACACACGACTTTGCAAATGCATAGTGAGCGTTTTGATGTTTTAGCAAAAAGAAAAAGGGTTAAAAAGAATACACATCATTTAATAACACTGTTTACAATATAGATAAGATATATATATATATATATATATATACACAGATAGAGAATTAGATAGTTAGATAGATAGATAGACAAACAGATACACATATATACGCACAAAATTACATGTAAATATATTATACTGTTTTGTGAAGAACACATGTCAAAGAATAGATCCATTTCCTCTGTATGTTGTAAAAGGTGACTAAAAGAGGTTAAAGTAAGATTTTCACTCCTAAAACCTTCACCAGCAACAACTACCCAAAACAGGTCAATTTGTTGGAAGGTTGTCACTTGAGTGGCGCAGAGACATCATCCACCAAGAATAGTAGGGAATCACCAACAAATGGTGGACGTGCTGCTACAGCGCATGACACTCCCCCTCCATACTACTACTACTATTACCACTACTGCTACTGTCTGTAACTACAACTTTATAAAATATAAAGGCTTTAATTACATTGTTTTCATTCTGTTCTTGCAGGTATTGGCTTATGTCGACCACTTACATGGAAAATGGCATTTCTTAGAAATAAGAGCAGTTTTCTCTCGGCGATATCTACTCCAAAATGTTGCCATCGAAATATTTACAGCCAATCGAAGTAAGAATTACATCTTTTAGTTTTCATTTCCTCACTTAACCCCTTTTTGATACCAACCTGCCTGAGTTTGCCCCTGAATCTATGATTCCTGCTTTAAGTTAAAATAAACCCTGCTTTCAATATAATTATGTATGATTCAAACACCTGCTCAATAATGGCAGTTATTTTATAAAATTCTTCATTATTTTCAAAATTAATTAAAATAACGACAGTATTTTTCAACAGAAATATAATAACAAAGGGGTTGAATTTTTTCTTCTTTTACTCTTTTTTTAAATTAAATTGTTTGTTTTTCACATTTTACCACCAGCTCTCTTTTCCAATTGAGGTAGTCATGTGTCACCCCTTCTACATGACACCTGCTCCTGTCTGTCTATCATACTTTAATCTCTCATCACCTAGCACAAAGCTATCATCTTCAATACTGCACTCCCTCTCAGTTGAGGGTGTCTTGTCTTGCAAGATTCTTGGTGGCTTCACTAGTGCCACTGCCACATTAAAAGCATCCAGTACACTCTGTAACCATGGAAACCAAACTAAAGCAGACGCTGGAGTTTAGTGCAGTCCTTTTGTTCATTGGCTCCTGACCAACCATCCAGCATGTACCAATATGGAATATGGACATTAAATGGTGATGATGATGACAGTGCTGATAATAATTCAACATGGTTCTTTGAGCTGAATTGATTTCATACTTTGATCATTTGCAATCACTTAAGATGTAAGAAGTTATGCGACTTGCTAGGCATGAATGTCCTGACATATAATTACAGCAGGGTCCATGAATGAGACACTGAGTAATTAAATGTTGGCTGTTTGTTCAAAACAAAGAATTTCAATGGTTTCAACATCATTCTCATGTCTCATAACAAACATTTTTAGTAAGGAGCCAGGAATTGAAATTTTGTTATACTGTAGATTAGTCAATGACTGTAAATATGCATCCATTGATGCATTTATGCTCGTTCCGAGTTTTGAATTGTTTCCTGGTTTGAATTGAAACTAGAACATTATCGTACTAGTGAGGTTGTGTGCTTCAAGCCTTCCACGCAAAGTATGTCCAGCCATGGGGAAATATTATCTTGCTTGAAAACAGGTGAGGGTTGGCAACAGGATGGGCATCCAGCTGTAGAAGACCAGCGTCAACAAATTCCATTTGGCCCATTCTAGCATGGGTCAAAGTGAGCAGTAAAAGATGATAGTAACATATACATATGTATATATGCAAAGGAAGAGCATGAGGTGATGAGATATTTCTATTTATATATTTGTGCATATGTGTCTATAAATATATATATATATATTTATAGGCGCAGGAGTGGCTGTGTGGTAAGTAGCTTGCTTACCAACCACATGGTTCTGGGTTCAGTCCCACTGTGTGGCACCTTGGGCAAGTGTCTTCTACTATAGCCTCGGGCCGACCAAAGCCTTGTGAGTGGATTTGGTAGACGGAAACTGAAAGAAGCTTGTCGTATATATGTATAAATGTGTGTATATGTTTGTGTATCTGTGTTTGTCCCCCCAACATCGCTTGACAACTGATGCTGGTGTGTTTACGTCCCCGTAACTTTGCGGTTCAGCAAAAAGAGACCGATAGACTAAGTACTAGGCTTCCAAAGAGTAAGTCCTGGGGTCGATTTGCTCGACTAAAGGCGGTGCTCCAGCATGGCCGCAGTCAAATGACTGAAACAAGTAAAAGAGTATATATATATATATATATATATATATATATATATATATATATATATATATATATATATATATATAGAGAGAGAGAGAGAGAGAGAGAGAGAGAGAGAGATAATGGTTGTGTTTGCCAAATAATCATGTTCTGTAGTGTAGGAAGGTTTACAAAAGATTGAGAACACAGCTGCTCTCCATTAAACTACTGAATGAATTGTTATATATGTATTTGATACATACATATATATGTATGTATGTGTGTTTCTATATATATATATATGATTGCTGCATGCTCAGAAACACAGAAACAGTCATTAACATACAGATGTGTACACATGCATATACATGTGTGTGTGTGGGAAGTTACATTCACATGTGTGTCACATACAATGTTTTCTTTGCCGCCTTATCAATTTGGACAGATGGCGAAGGAATGGCTACAATGGAAATACACATTGACATTGTGAACTCCTTTACCAGGCAGACCGTTGTTACTTACCTTCAGTAAGACCGATTTCAGGGAAAAGAATAAGGATAAATGCAACTGTAACTCAGTTTGCACAATATGGGGAGAGTGAAGGAGAAAAGGTTGGTGCAACCAAGATTTAATGCAGGTACAGTGAGCATAAGAATTGACAACGCCTACCATTTTGTTGTCTGTAACAACACACATGCAGGGAAATTAAGCTTCTGTAGTAACATATTACCAGCATAAACATTTATATTGAAAGAAAATACAAGACATGCAACGATATATTTTGCGGCTGTTCATTTTTTCTTTTCCCATGCATTCCTCTCTTTTTTTTTTTTTTAATCAGTTCTTAGTTTTGCTTTATATTGTTTATTCTAGAAACAAATACAAAAGTAAATTCTTTGAGAATTTTACATTTTTTTCTTTTAAAAATAAAAAAAGGTAGATTATTGTTGGTTTTTTTTTAGATTTATTTTTTTTACTCATACACACACACACATATTTATTTATCTATACCCATGTATATATACATGTGTGTATATGTTTGTTTCTATATATGTATGTGTGTGTGTCTATATGTATGTATCTGCATGTACACGCATAGATGTTGTTATTTGTTTTTGAATTTGTATTTTCTGATAATAAAAGGCATTTTTGTTTTGCTTTGAATTTTATTTGTGAACAGACCTTGAATCAATGGAATGAGATATATGAAGCAGGATGAGAGACAGAGGGAGTTTAGAGAAATAGAGAATGATGTCGTTGTTGTTGTTATCATTGAGAGAGAAGGAGAGAGAGAGAGAGAGAGAGATAGGGAAGGAGGGTAAATAGCCTGTATGTTTCCCAGTGGTAGCAATTTGACTCTGACAGTCAAATGAATGGCCTTTTTGGGGTGCATGTCTAGATTGTTCGTGTTATAGCAGTACAATCCATATGTGGCCACTATCAATTGTGGGTCTTACGTTGGCCGGTAGAGTTTAATAATTGATCCTGAGTTTGAGCTTCTGTTAGTACTAAAGAGGAATCTTATTCTTTGTCATACAAATTACATCTTAGGTGTGGCAGTGTGGTAAAAAAGTTTGCTTTCCAACTACACCATTCCAGGTTCAGTCCCACTGTGTGTCACCTTGGGCAAGTATCATCTACTATAGTCTCAGGCTGGCCGAAACCTTGAGAGTATATTTGTCAGATGGAAACTGATAGAATCTCATGATATATTCTTTTCTTTTATTCTTTTACTTGTTTCAGTCTTTTGACTGCAGTCATGCTTAAAAGGGTTTTAGTCAAAGAAATCAACCCCATGACTTATTGTTTGTAAGCCTAATACTTATTCTATTAGTTTCTTTTGCCAAACTGCTATGTTACAGGGACATAAACACACCAACATCAGTTGTCAAACAATGGTTGTGGGACAAACATAGACACAAAGCCACACACACATAAATATATGCACACATTAATATATATACATATATATATATGATAAGCTTCTTTCACTTTCCGTGTACCAAATCCACTCACAAGGCTTTGGTCAGCCCGAAGCTATAATAAAAGACACTTGCCCAAGGTGTCATGCAATGGGACTGAACCCAGAAACGTGATTGGGAAACAAGCTTCTTACCACACAGCTATGCTTGCACCTACATAAATATATAATTATGTGGTGAAGCAATTACCTGGCCCCTAATTATAATTATATTTATAATTATAGAATATTTGTAAAATTTTACCTATAAAGGTTAATTTAACGTACCGAGCTACTTGGTAAAATTATTAATTAATTAATTTAATTAATTAATTTTACCCTTTTATTATTAATATATATCTATATCTCCTTGGTTGTGTGCTAAGAGGTTTGCTTTCTGACTACACATTTCCAGGTGTGCAAGTGTGCACCTTGTGAAAGTGTCTTTTACTATAGCCCTGGGCCAACCAAAGGCTTGTAAATGGACTTGGTAGACAGAAACTGAAAGAAGCTTTGTTTGTGTGTGTGTGTATGTGTGCATGCATATGTGTGTTCTCACTCTAAGAGATTATCAAAATTTGTAAGATTTAATGTTTGGTGATGTTAGGGTTTGTAATTGCATATGTTTGATGTGTAGAAAATGTTTACTTAACTCCTTACCATTCAGATTACGCTGTCAAATGCAGTACTTATTTATTAACATCGTTTTGAATTAATCATGCATTATTTTATAGCTTTGAGATTTTGATGTTAATTTTTAAAATGACATTGTAGGACTGGAATGGGGAATCCAGATCTAGTCACTTTGAACATAAAAGGGGTAGAATATTTTGACTGGTTTAAATACTATAAAGCTTTATATATGACTATAGGTTTTGATATGCTTGTATGATTAAAGAGTTCTCTTTGCAACTATATTTGTTTTGTACCTTTGGTGTCTTCTGCTACAGCCAAGGCCAACAAATACCCTGTGACGGGATTTGATAAGCAGAAACAAAAGAGAACCCATCACATACATAGATAAATGTATGTTTGCATATGCTCACAAATGAGTTGGTATATGTATGCGTATGCATGTATATATATATATATATATATATAAAAATTGGAAATGTAAAAATAAAAACAAAACACAAAGGATTCTGCGGTACACGTGTTTCAAGCTTTATAGTTGTTGCATCATTATTGGTATATAATTGATAGTATAAAGCTATCTTCAGCCGCAAATATATTCTTTCCCAAGAATTATATCACAAAGAAGAAATTAAAAGAGGGAGAAACATGAGAGATAGAAGGTGAGATTCCACTTGGTATTGTCCATTGTAATATACCTCGTAGAATCTTTAATTTGATATATTTACACACACACACATATATATATATATATATATATATACACACATATACAATTAGTAGGAATAGAAGACAGCATCATTAACATTTCCATTATTTCATATCCTGCAGTTGTTTCAGCATCTTCCATGAATCTTCAGAATTATATCATTATTAATAACATAATCATTGTACATGGTATGGGAATGTGGAGGCGCGTGGTTTAGTGGTTAGGGTGACAACATCATGATCGTAAGATTGTGGTTTCGATTCCTGGACCGGGCGGCACGTTGTGTTCTTGAGCAAAACACTTAATTTCATGTTGCTCCAGTCCACTCAGCTGGCAAAAATGAGTAACGGTGCGATTGACTGGTGTCCAGTCCAGCTGGGAAACACATACACCATTGAAACCAGGAAACTGGGCCCATCAGCCTGGCTAGGCTTTAAAAGGGTGCATTTATTTATTATTTATGGTATGGGAATCATCTCATCTTTTATATATATATATATATATATATATATATATATATATATAAATCTATATATATATATATCTGAAGAGCTGTCTAGGCTTCATGTCTGTTTTGATAAGGTTTCTGTAACTGGATGCCCTTTCTAATGCCAACCACTTCACAGAATGTTCTGGGTGCTTTTATGCAGTATCGGCATTGGTGACTTTATGTGGCACCAGTACCCACGAGCCCACAAAATTAAGATCACTCAGTTGGAGAGAGATGCAGGGGACATGCCTGTATGCAACAACAACCATGATTTCATTTGGCTTGATGTGTCTTCTCAAGCAAACAAATTCTTCTCTATAGGCCCATCGTCTGAAGATTCTTTCTCACTACTTTGTCTCATGTATTCCTGGGTGTACCCCTTCTACACATTCTCTCTACAATGAGAGATCAGCACTTCTTGATGCAACTGTCTTCATTCATATGCAGTACATGACTGTACCATATGGCTACACTTGACCAATATCTGACATCCTCTGTGGCTCTGTGAATGTATTGACTTGTCTGTCCTCTGTGGCATATCATTGAGTGGATATGAGGTAAATGAAATACTGGTTCAGTACCTAATATTTTTGGGGAATTAATTTCCTTAAAATTATAGGTATATATTTAAACATATGAAACATTCAGGATATATTTTTTCCCTCTGAAGATATTATGCTCAGGGCATATGAATTTAATATTTAATTAATTCACTGAGTATTAATTGTAAAGGATGATGATTGATTTGTTGTTAATAATAAAAACAATTATTAACTTCCCAATCTCCATTTTCTTTTTTCCTTCTTATATATATATATATATATATATATATATATATATATATATATATATAGAGAGAGAGAGAGAGAGAGAGAGTTTTACAGAAGAAATCCTGATCGAATTCTAAGAGAATTATCTCTATAAACCACTCACTTAATCAAGAATATAACACACACTACTCACTACTTCCCAAAGTATTGAGTCCTTTACTTTGACATATGTAAGCCATATTATCTTTCTTTCTGTTGTAGCTGCTGTCATGTTTGCTTTCCCCGATCATATTACCATGAAGAAAGTGGTAAATGCTCTACCAAGGGTTGGTATTGGAATACGCTATGGTCTGAACCAGGCTAGGTAAAAATACCAGTTTATATTTTTATTTGTTCTTGTTCCTTGTTGATTTTTTTTTGTTATGTTTTGTTTCTTCAGTCTTTAATATTATTTTGTGTATAATATTAAATTTTAATTTCGTTTTTGGATTTGGTTTGCAAGATTCATTATGTGAGTTTGTGTGTTGAAGCATATTCTGTTGTATCTGGGGAGAGTCATTCTCTTTTGGTGCCTTATAATTTAACACACTCGACAATAAAATTTCCTCTTAAAAAACTATTGAAAAGGTTGCAAGACGCAACGAAAATTTTAGAAAAGTAACGAAGAAATAAGTGGAAATTTTAGTAGTGAGTGTGTTAAGTTATAAGGCACAAAAAGAGAATGACTCTCCCCAGACACAGCAGAATTAAATTTTAAGATAACAGATAATGTAACTACTCTATCAATTTATCAAGCCAGTCATCTTATTTGGAATCTAAAATAAATTAAAAATGAATATATCTTTGTAGACAACAAAATTTAATATTCATCCAGGTGTAATACATTTCACTTCATATTAAGACAAATTTTTGTCATTGGTGGAAGACAGATGTCTATCATAAGAATGTATTACTTATTCCCATTTTTACATGTGTGTCACTACTTGTTTGTGTGTGTGTAACCAACAGAGGCTTGTTAGCTGAAACTTCAAAGTCATTGTCACCCCTCTTCTAGTAAAAGAATAATTAGTATATGCTATGTGAAAAATGTTGAATAATTCTTCAGTTTAATGTTAAATTGTTTTTATATATAACTTAACAAACATTAATGTATGTATGTAAGTGTATATATATAGATGAAAATGAAATAATGTCTTGAAATTTACATGAAAAGAAAAATACAAGTAAATGTATTAGTTTAATGCTGAGAGAAATAGAAAAACATTGAATGCTTTTTTTGTGTGTGTGTAACCAACAGAGGCTTGTTAGCTGAAACTTCAAAGTCATTGTCACCACTCTTCTAGTAAAAGAATAATTAGTATGTGCTATGTGAAAAATGTTGAATAATTCTTCAGTTTAATGGTAAATTGTTTTTATATATAACTTAACAAACATTAATGTATGTATGTAAGTGTATATATATAGATGAAAATGAAATAATGTCTTGAAATTTACATGAAAGGAAAAATACAAGTAAATGTATTAGTTTAATGCTGAGAGAAATAGAAAAACATTGAATGCTTTTCATCAGAAAACCTTCATCAGAAAGGCAGATTAAGAGAAAAAGACAGTAAAAATAAAAGAAAATTGTATATACTTAAGTGGCTGCATGTGCGTCTCACATCAGTGTCATTGGGTGGGGAGCACATGCACGCACACACGAGGTGTGTGTATATGCATGTATACATGCACTTGTATGCAGAAGTCTTAGGCATATGCTATTTTGCTATTTTTAACTTATTTTAAGTACATATTGTAACAACCATGTTAGAAAACACTTACCCAAGCTATTGTACATTGAGACTGAAGACGGAACCACAGATGCCTTATTTCTAGTGAGACAGTTGCAGGAGAAATACCTAGCTAAGGATAAACCTCTGTACCTGGCTTTTGTTGACATGGAGAAAGCCTTTGACAGGGTCCCCCGATCCCTTATCTGGTGGTCAATGAGGAAACTTGGGATAGAAGAATGGTTAGTGAGAGCTGTGCGAGCCATGTACAGAGATGCTGCCAGTAAGGTGAGGGTTGGAAATGAGTACAGCAATGAATTCCGGGTAGAGGTAGGGGTCCACCAAGGTTCCGTCCTCAGCCCCCTATTATTTACCATAGTCCTCCAGGCAATCACAGAGGAGTTCAAGACAGGTTGCCCCTGGGAGCTCCTCTATGCTGATGACCTTGCCCTAATTGCGGAGTCACTATCAGAACTAGAGGAGAAGTTTCAGGTGTGGAAGCAAGGTCTAGAATTGAAGGGCCTTAGAGTCAACCTAGCTAAAACCAAAATCCTAATAAGTAGGAAGGTAGATAAAACACAAACCCCTTCAGGTAGATGGCCCTGCTCAGTATGTAGAAAAGGAGTAGGTAGTAACTCTATAAGATGTACCCGGTGCAAGCTATGGACACATAAGAGGTGCAGCAACATCAAAGGCAGGTTAACTAGCAAGTTAGTTTTTGTTTGTGGCAGATGCTCAGGTGCAATAAAGACTGCAAACAAACAGGAAACAACTTCTATCTCATTCCAGGGTGAAAAACTAGAGGTAGTCGATAGCTTCCGCTATCTGGGCGACCAAGTTAGTAGTGGGGGTGGGTGCGCTGAAAGTGTAGCTGCTAGAATAAGAATAGCCTGGGCAAAGTTTAGAGAGCTCTTACCCCTGCTGGCGACAAAGGGACTCTCACTCAGAGTAAAAGGCAGACTGTATGACGCATGCGTACGAACAACCATGCTACATGGCAGTGAAACATGGGCTGTAACTGCTGAGGACATACGTAAGCTCGCAAGGAATGAAGCCAGTATGCTCCGTTGGATGTGTAATGTCAATGTGAATACCCGTCAGAGTGTAAGTATCCTGAGAGAAAAGCTGAACATTAGAAGCATCAGTTGTGGCGTGCAAGAGAGACGATTGCGCTGGTATGGACATGTGGTGAGAATGGAGGAGGATAGCTGCGTGAAAAAGTGCCACACCCTAACAGTTGAGGGAACCCGTGGAAGAGGTAGGCCCAGGAAGACCTGGGCTGAGGTGGTGAGGCAAGACCTTCGTACATTGGGCCTCACCGAGGCGATGACTACGGACCGAGACCTTTGGAAATGGGCTGTGCGTGAGAAGACCCGGCAAGCCAAGTAAGATCGTTGCCAGTGCCCCTGGACTGGTTCTTGTGCGGGTGGCACATGAGATGCACCATTTTGAGCGTGGCCGTTGCCAGTACCGCCTGACTGGCTCCTGTAGGATTTTCGAGCGAGATCGTTGCCAGTGCCCCTGGACTGGCTTGTGCGGGTGGCACATAAAAGACACC
This sequence comes from Octopus bimaculoides, assembly GCF_046866305.1. Classification (NCBI taxonomy): domain Eukaryota; kingdom Metazoa; phylum Mollusca; class Cephalopoda; order Octopoda; family Octopodidae; genus Octopus; species Octopus bimaculoides. The sequence continues at coordinate 39,224,019 of NC_142944.1, read as the reverse complement.
ATTTCGAGCGTGGCCGTTTTCGTGCGGGTGACACGTAAAAGCACCCACTACACTCTCTGAGTGGTTGGCGTTAGGAAGGGCATCCAGCTGTAGAAACTCTGCCAAATCAGACTGGAGCCTGGTGTTGCCATCCGGTTTCACCAGTCCTCAGTCAAATCGTCCAACCCATGCTAGCATGGAAAGCGGACGTTAAACGATGATGATGATGATGATGATGATATTTGTTTCTTTAAACAGTTTTGAGAATAATTGTATACTAAACTCAATTTAAGGAAATAAGTATTTTTAGGGGAAACAATTGTACCAAAAAAAAAAGCAGATTTTTCTCTCCTTTAAAGCTCTATATCTGTAAAATTAACGATAAAAAAAGTTATTTGTAATTAAATCACTCGTATTTTTCTGATATTTATTTAATTTTTGCAACATTTAGATGTTCTATCTTTCTACCCCATAAAACACAGACTTGTTGTTTGCCTAGATAAAGAAGTGTTTTTTTTTTTTTCTTAAAGTGTTAATCCGTTTGATTAATGAATTTGTGTTTGCAGAGAGTCTTTGCTCGTTTACTATGAATCCCTGATCACATACTAAAGGTGGAGGGAGAAAAAGAAAAATAACTTCTTAGCTTTTTTAATTTCCCATGAAAAGAAAGTTTCCAGACATTTCCAACGTCTTTTTCATTATGTTTACAGCATTCTCTCAATTTACGATGCATATCTGGGAAATTGCTTCCACTTGTGTTTAAGCTGAAACATAACATCACTGGATTACATTTCAACCAGATATAGTTTTACATTCTGGGGTGGGGGAACGGGGAGAGAGAAAGAAAAAAAAATGGTAAAAAAAAAAGAAACACATTGCCAGTTTTCTTTCTGCTCTTTTCTTGTTGTTTTATTATTTTCTTTCTGAAATGAAAATTCTTACATAATTTGTATTAATTACTAAAAACAAAAGGTATTGGGGTGCATTTAATTATTCAGCATTTTCTAGCAGTGAGCATGAGTGTTTTTGTTTTTGTTTTGTCTTGTATTGGTTTTCATGAGGTCTTAAATATGAGAAGTAACAGTTAGTTACCTGATAACTTTCTTTTGTAAAACTGTTTCTAAACTTAGAGAAAAAAAAAGCAGATTAATTCCTACTCAAAGCCTTCCTCTTTGTTTTGTTATTTGCTTTTTTTTTTTAAAATTTTAAATTTCTTTTCAGTTTTGTGATTGTAAATCTACCCATTTTTCACTCTTTTTAATTTTTACTTTATTATTTTCAAAATAACAAAATCTGTTGCAAAAATAGTCTTCCCCTTATTATTATTATTATTATTATTATTATTATTATTATTATTATTATTATTATTATTATTATTATTAGTAGTAGTAGTAGTAGTAGTAGTAGTAGTAGTAGTAGTAGTAGTAGTAGTGTTATCATTATTATTATTATTATTGTTATTATTGGTTTATGTGACAGTACAAATTGGTAGAGTTTCTTTTTTTTTTTTTTTTTTTTGATTATTTCTATTTTTAGGGAAGCGAGAGTTTCTTTTTAGTTTGTCTCTCCATATTGATAGTAAGACTCCCCTACCATCCTGTTGTTATTCTTCTTCTATTGGACCAATCTATGCATTAAAAGGGATATTCTACTCCTCTCATGTTTTACAGACGAATGTCTCTTGCATCAGGAAAACAATTATTCAAGCTGTCAAGTATGACACAGAAATGGCAGAGAAGGGAGATATCAAACTTTGATTACCTCATCTACTTGAATACAGTTGCAGGTTGGTTGGCACTAAAACAACATTCTAAAGCACTTTTTTTTTTTGTTTCTAAATATTTCTGCCTTCCCATCCCACCCCAACCCTTATTCCATTTTTTTTTTTTTTTTTCCCCCATTTCCAAACTGATTTTTTATTTTATTTGTTTTTGCTTTTGGTTTTAATAAAGGAAGAATTTGAATGAAAATTCTATCTATATTTCTGTATACAACTTGCTATTTTAATGATTTTTATCCACCCCATTCCACTGCTTAATTCAGTAAGATATATTTTTTTCATAATTTGTCAGAATTTTTTTTTTAATGGCTGAGGTAGGATTTATAGAATTTACATTGTAATAATTAGCAAAGACCTTGACCTTCATATTGCACAAGGGTGCTGCTAATAATAGCAGTAAATAAAATGATAATCCTTTTAGTTTTTTTTTAAGGGTTTTTTTTTTTTTTCTTTTTTTTTACCTGTGAAATTATTGAGTCAGGTGTATATTTGCTTTCTATGTATCCTCTCATGCTGCTGGTACTTATTTAGTCATCACCACCCGGCTAAAAGTTAAAAAAAGCAAATACATACAAGATTTTAAACTCAGAATCTAAAGAAACAAAACTACAAAATGCTGTCAAACGTTTATCGCAGTTGTTTGTGAAATTGAAAATCTCTGAACTTCAGTATTTTACAACCATTTATCCTGGGTATTAGATTGGTGGAGGTGGGGGTTATATTCTGTCCCCTAATTGTCATAAAAGGTGACTAAAGGACTATCAGGAATGGCACCCTGTTATAAAACACTGCCTCAGAAAGTCTTGTCTAATTCAATGCTGGCTCAGAAATGGATGTAAAAATAACAATAGTGATGCTTTATTTGTGTGTGTGTAGGTGGGGACGTGCACATATGTGTGTGTGTGTGTGGGGGGGGGGACGTGCGCATATGTGTGTGTGTGTGTTTGGTTTAATGAGGAGGACAGACTGATCATTGTCTTTGAAAGTTATCTGATGATAGTGCGATTGATATGACTAAGTTGCTTGAACATCTATAAGTCAATATATGGATGGGCAGGAAATTCTAAAAATGTTGATATTTTAGAGAAAGCTTGGGCAAAAGTGTTTAGAGCAGGGTTTGAAGGGTTAGAGTTGTTGTTATTGTTTCACCCCAGGTCAGCTCTGATCAAGCAAACCCATGGTCAGAAATATTGCAGACATTACCATTCTCCCAATGTGTCCCATTTGGAAGACAAGTCTTCAGTGATTTTGAGGCAGACATGTTGGCTGCTGTTTTTAGCAGGTTGAGCAGTGGTGGTTTGTGTATAGGCACTGTGGAACTGCAGCCCCACCACTTTCCACTCAATATTATCGATAACATTCAATATAATGAGTCCTTTTTTCTTTAATTCTTTCTTTATACTTGTACATTATATAATCTTTAAGCTTAACATCAGTAGCCATCCCCTAGTTTATGAAAAAAATACAAAAATCCTTGTATGGAACTGTGCGCTTCACAGTTCCAGTGTTGCGGTGTTTGGCTGTTGTGCACATGCTCACATGTCCAAGATAGGAAGCTGCAGGCTAGGGAGAGAGAGCACTGTCATTCACGCAGTGCCAACTGGTGTGCAAGTGAAAGGTAGTGTTTCTTTTTGATTCCACGTATGTTGTGCTTAAAAACGTGTTTATATTCTTGAATGTGATAAAGTGTAGAATTAGATTATTATCCTGCTTCCAGCTACAGTGTTGCTGCCAGGATTTGAAAAATAGGGCAGATTTTTCCACCCTTATTTTGTGATTCAGGGAGAATTTTTGAAAAACAAGGGTGAGTTCATGGCGGTATTCAGTGAACAAATTAAACACACTACTCGGCAGTAGCTAAAATGTGAACCAATCAAGTTTATGTATAAATTTTCTTTTTATATGTTTGTTTCCTTTTAAAACAATGGCTAAAAATTTTCTGAAGCAGCACCCCAAATAATTTTATCTACAAGCTGCCACTAAGGTTGAGTAACCATATAGAGGCTATTTTATTGGCTGAGACAAGATTAGATGGACACAGTAGGTGTGATGAGAGAAAAGCAGTTTGGGTGAAGTTGAAATGTGGGTGGCTGGTTCAGAAGAGCAGAGATGGTTGTAAATGTGATGAAATAGAGTAAAGAGACAGTATATCAGTGTCATGTGAACTGATGTGCAAATGTCTGTCACCCTTGGATGTAGGTTAAGATGTTTATCTATGTAGCAGTTGTATCATTCATGATGTTGAACTAGTATGTATCATGGCTCCTACATGAGATTTATAGAGTCAGTAGCTTCTTGGGATATATTTTTTATTTTTGTTATACAAGTCAGATTCCTATGAAAGGTCAGAAATTGTGTAGCCTAGCATTTAAAGTGACTGTAAAGTGTTTAACTCTTTGTTGTTCTAGACCACAGAAGATAAGGTTTAAGATTATTTCTTCAACATATTTAGTGAATATGTTTTTGCACTTACATGCATAAACACACACACACTTACACTAACACTTGACTGTAATTTAGTTTTTGTTTTGCAAGTTGGTGTAACATGTGACAATAATTGCTGTAGTGTGTCCGTTTCCACAAAATTACCAGGAATTATCTTCACTTTAGTATTTCATTTGATTTGCCTTTCACAAATGTTTAAGTCAAGGAGAAAATGAGTTAAATTTTTTAAACCAAATCTTAAGGGGTTTATATCTGTGTCTTGAAGGTTGGTAGAAATACTTTTAGCTAAGAAAGTTAATGGATCATTTTTGTTCTTGAAAAGGGGGAGGGGTTACAACATTTTTGGTTTGCTTTATAAGGAAGACAGGATAAAGTTCTTTGTGGTCAGTGCTCAGGATAAACACAGTAATGTAGTGACTAAGAACATGGATAATTCAAGAAGAGAATTGCATAGGAAGAAAAACTTACAGCAACAACCACACCAACAGTGGAGTCTCAGTGCAGTCATTCAACCTGTTAGAAGAAACAGCTAAAACCTATGTCAGATCACACATCCTATTAACTTAAAAATGGACACATCATATAACATACTTCTAGATACACCATATCTGAAAAAATATGATGAGATTGTCATAGCTTGGACAACTTTGATCATAAGACTGTTGGATCACATTTGAGCTAGGGCTAAACTATAACAAAACAATATTGTAAAAAGGATACTCTCATCATCATCATCATCTTCATCGTTTAACGTCCGCTTTCCATGCTAGCATGGGTTGGATGATTTGACTGAGGACTGGTGAAACCAGATGGCTACACCAGGCTCCAATCTGATCTGGCAGGGTTTCTACAGCTGGATGCCCTTCCTAACACCAACCACTCCGAGAGTGTAGTGGATGCTTTTACGTGCCACCGGCACGAAGGCCAGTCAGGTGGTACTGGCAACAGCCACGCTCAAAATGGTGTATTTTACGTGCCACCTGCACAGGGGCCAGTCCAGCAGTACTGGCAATGAACTCGCAAAAAGGGATAGACTGGTTATAGTTGGAACATATTTGATCATAGGCCTCATAGATGATGGCTGACCTAGAAATAAACAACAATCATCCACATTTCACCACAAACTTGGCAAAACTGTTAAGTTTCTAAATTTGAAGTTCCACTGTTGAAGATTTTCTGTGATTGATTGAAAATTAAGATTATTCATTGTGGGGTAAAGCATTGCATCAATTTGTGTTGTTTTCTTTCTAAAACTAGGGTTCAACTTATTAATTGTAGAATCACAATGACCCAGTGAGGCGTGTTATTAAACTAAAACCGAAAGATGTTGACTTCAAATCCACTGTAGTAATTATATTTTGTATTTAGAGCAGTAGTGTACCTAATAATTCTACCTTGCTTTTGTTGGTTTAGCTGTCATCAGTAGATTATGATTTCATCTCAGAAAGATGCCTTTCATCTTTCCAATTTGAGTAGATACAGGAGGAGGTTTCATCACCTCCAACATTCTCTGACATTTGTGGCCTTATATCAATGAAAGGTGCCATTATCAAATATTTTTCTTATATTAAGTAATTTGTTTCTCATATTGTTCATCCTTTTTGTTTATGTCTCTTCAGGCCGTACTTACAATGATTTAAATCAATACCCAATATTTCCTTGGGTCATTGTAAACTATGAGTCAAAGGAACTAGATCTCAGCCAACCAAGCAACTTCAGAGATCTTTCCAAGGTAAGAAGACTTCACTTCACCTAAAGATGGTATTTAACTATCGGTTATACATTTTCAGATCTGGAAGAGTGTGTATGAATATAGTCTGGCTAAATATCAGAGACAGCAGAGAGATATTTCCAGCTGGATCTGGTTGGAGAGGAACAAAAACAACCTTCCATACCGTTTGAAAGCAATATTTTTGTTTTAACGCTAAGGGAAGTAACTCTGAGTGAGTCATGGTGATAGCAGTGACATTCTACTGGTTACCATGACATCCGACATTATTTCTTCTTTAAGTTTGAAAACTGAGTTAATGGAAAGGAGTTACAACTAGATGAAATCTCCAGGTGGTTTAAATACACAAGTCTCCAATGTCCAAGTGGCTAAATAGTGTCAGCAAAAGGGCACCCATGAGTCATGGCCTGGTCATGGCATGGCCTGGTCATGGCATGGCCTGGTCATGGCATGGCCTCCTTTGAATCTAAGAAGTTAAGGGTGAAAACACTTGCCTGAGGAAGGTTTCTTCTCTGAAGACCCATTGTTCTGTTCTCTTGAGATTTCTTACCATTGTATATACTTATATGTATATGTATGTGTATGCTTACTAATTTGTAATGTTTAGTTACAGTCTCAGTTTAATGCTGCCACCACCAGCTATGCTAATATTTGCCTTCCATGAAACTTAACTGTATAGAACAAATAGAATCTTTCCAGTTAAACCAAATTTTTTTAAGCCCTTTTATTGCCATATTTCTGTTTGAATACACTGTTTTTGTTTCAATTAATTTTGAAAATATTGAAGAATCTTAGCAAAATAATTTTGCCATTATTAATCTGGTGTTTGAAACAGAAATTAACATACAGAATTCTGATGGAAGGTTTCAATCTAGATAATTTAAAACAAGGAATTTATATTGTAGAACCAGGGTTGGTTTCAGGCAGGTTTGTTTCAAAAGGTTTAAATAATTTTGCCATTATTAATCTGGTGTTTGAAACAGAAATTAACATACAGAATTCTGATGGAAGGTTTCAATCTAGATAATTTAAAACAAGGAATTTATATTGTAGAACCAGGGTTGGTTTCAGGCAGGTTTGTTTCAAAAGGTTTAAATAATTTTGCCATTATTAATCTGGTGTTTGAAACAGAAATTAACATACAGAATTCTGATGGAAGGTTTCAATCTAGATAATTTAAAACAAGGAATTTATATTGTAGAACCAGGGTTGGTTTCAGGCAGGTTTGTTTCAAAAGGTTTAAGAGGATTTCTTCTGTTTCACTAAATCTATTTCTTGAACGAGTTACTTTCTTCTTTACAGCCTATTGGAGCACTAAATCCAGCAAGAAAGAAATTCTTTGATGAACGTTATGCTACATGGGAGCATGAACAAATCCCACCATTCCATTATGGAACTCACTATTCAACTGCCGCCTTTACTCTCAATTGGCTTATAAGATTGGTAAGTTTCATTCCCCATCTTTTTTTTTTTTTGCATAGCTTTTATTTATTTTGTCTCTTTTTTATAAGAACCTATAATTCATTTTAGAGTTTCATCACAGTCAGACAGAGGTGGGGTGGTGGAAAACTATAGAAAAAGTTGAATTGGTATTATTTAAAGCAGTCATCATCATTGTCATCATTTAGCATCTGCTTTCCATGCTGGCATGGATTAGTCAGTTTGACTAAGGCTGGTAAACTGGAGAGCTGCTGCAAATTCTAACCTGATTTGGCAAAGTTTCTACAGCTGGATGCCCTTCCTAACACCAACCACTCCAAGAGTGTAGTGGATGCTTCTTACGTGCTACCAGTGTGGGTACCAGTTATGTGACACCAGCATCAGCCACAACTGGATTTTCTCAAGCATGGCATATTGCCACTTATAATGCTGCCATGAGGCTCAGTGTTTGGAGGGTGATTTTTATGTGCCACTGGCATGGGTGCCAGTTACAAAACACCAGCATCAGCCACAACTATGATTTCGCCTGACTTGACAGGTCTTCTCAAGCATGGCATATTGCCAAAGGTCTCAGAAATTTTTGAATAAATATAATTTTATAATCTCATTCTTTTACTGGTTTCAATTGTTAAACTGTGGTCATACTGGACCACTTCTTTTTAGGTTTTTTTAAATTTATTTATATCAATCTCATTAATTTTTGTGATACTTATGTTATTGGTCTTGTAAGAGACGAAAGGCAATTCTTGGTATAATGAGAAACGGCTTTAATGGAACCAAATACTCAGTGTATATTTTTCATTCTTTTCAATGCTTTGATTTATTGGTTGTCTCCTTGCTGATGATTATATGCACACATAAATATACACACATGAAGCAGACTCCTGTGGAGCTTGGCACAGACTTCTGGCTTGCCAGTTCCTGTTGAACTGTCCAACCTATGCCAGCATGGAAAACAAACATTAAATGGTGATGATTATGATGATGATGTATAGATGTGTTTGTAAAGATAGACAGGGAGCCAAAAATAAATAGTTTGCTTTTTTTTTTTTTTAATTACTTTTGTTAATTTATTTTTATTTTGCAGGAACCATTCACAACTCTATTTTTGAATATGCAAGGTGGAAAATTTGACCATGCAAACAGGACATTTTTTTCTGTCAGTCAGGCTTGGAAAAACTGCCAGAGAGATACTTCTGATGTGAAGGTAAACTTTGATAGTAATTGCATTGCTGTTTACATGGCTTTCTTGATGATTTTGATAAACATTTAGGAATTGAATCATTGAGAAAGCTAATTTGCTAGAAATAATGACTAAATTTGTCTGAGATAAAACACGATCATCTTAAACAATGATAGATTAAATAAAGCAATTCTACGTACACTATTTTTGAATACAAGATGGAGTGGACATTGTTTGCAAAGTATCTTCTCTTTGGTAGAAGGAAGCTGGAATATTTCAGGAAGTTATACTAATTAGAGCAATGGTTCTCAACCATTTTTTACCTATAGACATCTTTGCTCTCTGTTTTATTTGGGAAGTGGTGGTGGCAGTGACGGTGATCAACGATGACGATGGCCCTTATAGTCACTCAATCTCTGAAAGCATCTATTGCCCATTTATGATTAAATACTAGGTATTGTATAAAAAAATTGTTAAAATATTTTGTGTATTGTAGAAGTATATCCGATTTATTGTAAATAAATTTTAACAATGAAATCTTAAATGGATCCCTGTTGAGAACCACTGAATTAGAGGAACTTAAGTTTATAAATCACTGAAATTCTAGACATCGAAGCCAGATCTTCCTCCAACCACATTTACTGCATTAAATAATGAAAGTTAAATTGGATAATGATAAATACAGGATGGTCATAACTGGAATGCTTTTAATGATAGGCTTGTTGTTAAACATCTACAAAGTATATATAGGCGTGCTTGATTATGGAGAGTCACATCTCTCGGTGTCAGACAATCATAATACAGTGGTTGTCATTACAGCAGAATTTGAACTGCCAGCCCTTTGGTCACTTGTCTATTACTGGTTCCACTCCCTCTCTCTCAGCTGAGAGGTCTATCTTGCAAGTTACTTGGCAACCTCAGTGGTACTGGTGCCACATAAAAGGTACCCAACTGATGTTGACCAGATAGCCCATTCTGATAGATATAGGAAACAATCTAAAAGTCCAAGGAATTTGACAATGGTCAAATTTGTCAAATTAATAATTAACAATAGTCAATGTGTATGAAAAAACACAATTGCTAAAACTTATAAAATAATTTTATGTTGTGAACTCTGATTTTTAGGAGCTTTTTTTCCCTTTTTTTTTCTCAAAAAAAGGGAGTATTTTCGAGTCCTTCCAAATATGCTTTTTTTATTTTTTCAGTGAAGGATTTTGCATGGCACATCAGAACTCACTTCTTGGCAAACAAACTTAATTTTAAAATAGTGAAAGACAAATGTTCACTAATAAAGACTAAATAAAATACAATAAAAAAAAAAAAAAATCTTCATCTTTAGATGTTTGTTTGTAGACGTTCTCCAAGCACACATTTGTCACACGCAACACATGTGTCAGTATTCAAGATAACTAGGTGACTAAGACATTTTAGTAGTTACTAAGACAGGGTCACCCAACTGCCAACCATCATGCATGTTAACAACTTAGTCTATACTACAAGATTTAAGGTTCAGAGATATCATCTGGAATATAAGACAAACTACTTCATTTTGGATGGATGTTAATATTGGTTTCAAATTTTGGCACAAGGCCAGCAGTTTCCAAGGTGTGTGGTAAGTCAATTACATCAACCCCAGTGCTCAACTGGTACTTATTTTATTGATCCCTGAAAGGATGAAAGGCAAAGTGGACCTCAACAGAATCTTAACTCAGAACATAAAGATGGATGAAATGCTTCTAAGGATTTCACTCAGTGTGCTAACAATTCTGTTGGCTCGATGCATTTATAGAGTATTTTAAAGTCCTTACAAATATGCTTTTTTCCTTGGTTGTAGGGTGGTGAGCTGGCAGAATCATTAACACACCAGGCAAAATGCTTAGCAACATCTCGTCCATTTTTATGTTCTAAGTTCAAATGCCACTGGGGTTGAATTTACCTTTCATCCTTTTAGTGTCAATAAAATAAGTACCAGTTGAACACTGGTGTCAATGTAATCGACTTACTGCCTTCCCCAAAATTTCT